>NW_005370773.1:423636-459783 GCF_000412655.1 Myotis brandtii | reverse complement strand
TGCAGCCTCGGCCCAGCCACCCCCTCACCGTGCCAGCTTCCTCCGCCCCGACCTCAGAGGTGGCTGTGAGCTGCCAACAAGTCAGTGGGTCTTCGTTGCCCCCACGTTTTACCCTCTCTCGCTGGGAGCTTGGCAAGAAGAGGGCTCCCCGCATGGAAGAGCTTCCGTTGTGCACGGGACCAGGAGTAGTTGCTGCTCTGATTGCTTTTGTGGCTAAAGACTGTATAATAAGTTAACGGGCCATGTCGGTGGTTTGAAGACAGTGAAACCTGGTGATGCCGCCACTGCAAGGCGGGCGGGCGTGGGTAGGGCGACCCCTGGGAGGAGGCGCCTGGGCCCTGAGGCTTGAGCAGCAGGGAGGCCTGGAGGGGCCACAGAAGCTGCTCCCGCGCGAGGAAGGTGTGCACTTGACCTGGAGCTGGAGCTGGGCCGGGCGGTCTGCAAAGGGCAGCGGAGTCAGTGCTTTAGGCTTTGCTGGCCCAGACGCAAAATCGAGGCTACTATGTAGGTGCCTATGTAACAAGAGAAAACCAGTGTTTACAAAATTTGTATTGAGTAAAGTAAAAATACAGTGATCATGGAGTACAATACTTTGTAATACAGGTCTACTAATGAGAAGAATGGGATTGTGATTTTTGCAGGGGAGAACCGTGTAGCTTAATTGCCGTTCAAAATTAGGGTGGGAGGCTAAAGGGAAAAGCAGTATGCCTTTCCTGATATTCTCCCCAACACAGATTTGATACAGTGTTCATTGTTACAAACCATTCTTAGCTCACGGGCCATACAAGGCCAGGCAGTGGGCTGATAGGGCCCTCGGGTCCTCGTAGTGAGTGGGTTGGAGCTGAGGGCTGAGCCAGGTGACCTGGGACCATTTAGGCTGCACTAAGGCCCTGATTCCCAGCAAAAAGATTGCAGGGGATTCCTTCTAGGTGGGAAACAGGATTAAGTAGAATGAAACCACACAGTGAGAAACTTCATTCCTTTTTCCTTCTCTCTCTGTCCTGATCACGCTCAAGAGAAAGTCTCAGCGTGACTTAACACTGCTTGCTCACTCCCCACTTTTTTTTTTAAACAAAGCGAGAACAAGCCTCAACTTTAGAGGCTTCAGTAGGCAACGGTAGCTGGAATATAGGAAGGTGATGTTTTCAATGGGCTTGTTTTTACATTTGTCTTGTATTCATGGCAAGTAGTACTGGCTTCTCACTGATGCTATGAAGTTTCTTTTAAAAATCCTTTTATTCAAGAATGAATGATTTGATTAAAATATACAATGGTCATCCGTCTGAGGAGCCGGAGCTTGGTTGAGGACTTCCCTTGCTGAGGAACAGCACTGCCAGGTGCCCCTCTCCTTTTAATACATTTTACTTACATTATATTTACATTTATGTTGTTCTACCCTGTTTTCTCAAAGAGAAAAAGTGACTGCTGTTTGATCTTGGAAATTTGAATGGAAATACTTGACTAGTATAGGACTGGAAAAAATGAGGTTCATGTCAGAAATTTCAAAATAAATAAGTAGGAGAGGATGACAACCAACCAGTGACTGTAAAAGAAGTCTTTTTCTTTTTTAATTTTGCTTATAGTTGCCTGTGAGTAGCCACAGCAATTACAGACTTTTTAAGGTCAGAGCCCAGTGTTTTAAGTTTCATGTTCTCCTTTTTTCCAAATGTGAAAAATCAGTTTCAACAGTGTTTTGGTATGAGAACATTTCCTTTGCTTTTTAAGAGATTGTGTTCATTCTTTTATCCACTAAAAAGCTGGACAGAAATAGGTCAGTGATTCTAGAAAGGCCGAGACTGATTTGTAGATATGCTTTCGTAAAGTTGAACCGATTCTTAGAGGCCCTATTTTTTTTTTTAAAAAATGTAATCTCTGAACCTTAGTAGGTTTCACTTTGCACTCCTTCATTCACCTCCCATTTATTGAAGGCTTGCCCAACCATTTAGGCTCCAGACCATTTCTGGTTTCTACTCTGTTATCCTTCGTTCTTATTGGCTTTTTGTCCTTAGTGTTTGCCACCTTGACGTCTACCTAGTCAAGGCAGGAAGTCATTAGGGAAATAGAAGTTCTCCCAGAAGCCCCCGCAGCAGGCTTCTGCTGACATCTCATTGACTAACCTTGTCACTTCACTCCTGGCTGCTGTGGAGGCTGTAGGTGGACATTTGGGCTTTCCTGCTTTAATAGAGGAGATGAGTGGAGGCAGCCCGCCCACACTCACCTGCATGTGCCACACACATTCACCTGGGGGAGACACTGCACCTGCCTGTGAAGAACTGAGTCTGGAGGAACCTGGCAAGTTCCCCAGACACCGTTTCCACACTTTCATGTGCCTGTAATTCACCTGGGCTTATGTTCAGAGCAGAGCTGGGTGAGCCTGAGATGCTGCATTTCCAACCAGTGTGCAGGTGGTGCTGGTGTCTGGGTGACACCGTGGAGAGGGAGGGGGTACAGGACATTTGGGAGAAGTAGGATGTGAATGCATTGTGAAGGCTTTGTAGGCTCCCCTGGTTGAGACGTTATCCTCTGGAAGTTGAGAATCCAGAGCCAACTTTTAAGTAGGAGAGTGATGGGATCAGATTTCTTTTTTTCCTTTTATTTCTCCCCAGTTTGGTAAGCCTGGTGGATTACTTTCTTTTTTTCCAGAATGTTTTATTACAGCCAAATTTACTGGCTGTGATTATGAGCATTAAGAAAGTTGAACACCAAAGGAGGTGGATGTGAGGCCTACTCGTCACCATGCCCTGCTGGTTCACGTTCACCCTCAGAATCCTGCTCAGTTTAGGGGTCCAGGCAGCCACTGCCCGGTGATTGGACTTGGCAGAGAAGTTAAAACCAGTTTGCCATCTCGAGATAGTTTATGTTAAGGTCTGGAAAAGCACTTAGTATGTCTTTGTGCTTTGTGAATTTTTCAATTATATTCTTTCTTACTTTCTAAACTTATTAATTGGCGCTTAGAAGCTTACCAGATAAATGGATTTTTGAGTTGGGAGAGCTAAATGATGGTTAAGTCTGGATTTTCATTTCCCAGAATGAAATGGGTTGACTGTCCCACCTGGGTGTGCTTTTAAGAAACTTCTCTAGCTGCCACCTAGATCCTTTCTTTTTATGCAGATACTGTGCTCTTGCTCAGATACTGAGCTGTGGTTCTCACCCAGCGTGCTTTTGCCTGGGGACATTGGTTTCATCTGGAGACGTATTTTGGTTGTCACAGCTTTAATAGGAGGCTGGCATAGATGCTCTCTAGCTTCCAGTTCTCAGTGCCCCTTTGCAGTAAGAGAAAGATAGATGGCCATCTTTCAAGTAAGAAAGATAAGTTTTATAGCAGCCGTGCTCAAACCATGGTCCCAAAGAACAACTAGAACATAGTGATCTCCTGATAAAGAACTGTGGGAACTCCATCCAAAGTTGCAGCAAAACAAAAAGTAATAGAATTTTCTCTCCCATGGTGTCTTCCTGGAACTTTGGTGCCTGGTGTTGCTTATTTATTAGTGAGAGTTCTCAGGTTACAGAGGGAGTAAACATGTAGAAATGAGGAGTGGCAGACAAGCTAGCATCGGGCTGACACTGGGTCAGGGTCACACCTTGCTTTTTCATGGTCTCATGCTACAGGCCTTTGAGAGACGTTTCCTGGTTTGTACGAAGCTGTTTAGTACATTGAAATTTCACAGTGGCTTCTAAGAAGTACTCTGAGTTCAGGTATCCCTTGAATTCCTTTGAAAAATAGAAAAAAAAAAAAAAAGAAATTGTGTAGGTCCCATGTAGGTTTGTGACAGTATAAAATAGAAAGCAGGTCTCTTCTTGGTCAGTTCCCTTGTCTGTCAAATGCTGTCACTTTAGTCAGTGAAGCTCCAAGTTTCTGAAGGAGCAAGGAGGTGGCAGAATCAGCACGTTTTGACTTGGAAGGAGACTTGGGTGGACGGGACAGTCCCCGGCCTTTCTGGATGATGGAAACGAGGTTCGCCTGGCTGGAGGCCGAGGGCGCAGAAGCAGAATTTGACTTCCACTTTGTCACCCTGCATTGCTGAGGCTCACGCTCAGTCCTGTGTCTGGTTGCCTTATTAGTACAACCGCTGAAAGGACAGGTCTCAACATAAAATGTCAGTTGGCAGGTGGACATGCTGAAACGCGCAGCATTTTCCCCTCTCGGTTGTGGTGCTGAATGGTAGTGAACATAAATAAGGTCAGCCACAGCTGCTTCACCATGTGCCCTTGCTGCTCTACCTTGGCACTTTGCAGTCTTCTTAAAAACTGTTCTTTCTGACTGGTTAAATGTGTATGCGAACATGTATACATTATTTATAGGCTCATACTCCACAGGTAGCTATGCATATATACTCTCAATCTAATGCAGTGGTTCTCAACCTTCTGGCCCTTTAAATACAGTTCCTCATGTTGTGACCCAACCATAAAATTATTTTCATTGCTACTTCAGAACTTTAATGTTGCTACTGTTATGAATTGTAATGTAAATATCTGATATGCAGGATGGTCTTAGGTGACCCCTGTGAAAGGGTCGTTCGACCGCCAAAGGGGTCGAGACCCACAGGTTGAGAACTGCTGATCTAATGACTTCCTTTCCCCTGTACCCTCACCTGGTACATTTGGGAGACGAGGAGGATAGATGAGGCTGGGAAGGGATGGGCAGGTGGGCAGAGGCTGGGCCATACAGGGCCTTGTAGGTGCATATACGGGGTTTAGATTCTATTCTAAGTGCAGTGGGGAGTGGCTGCAGGACTTGGACAGAGTTCTTTTCTGATCTCATTAAAACTCAGGTGCTGAACAGTGGATAGAACAGAATCAGGGAGACCAGGAAAGAGGCTTCTGTGATAGATTAAGTAAAAGTGGGGGGAGATGGAGATGGAGAAGTGGGTGGATTTGAGATATGTCTGCAGGTAGACTCCACAGGACTTGCTGGGGGTGAGGGGTACACTGAGGCAGAGGGATGCATCCAGAATAACTCCCAGGTGTTTGTCTTGAGCAACTGAGTGGTTACCAGTGCTTACTTGAGGAGCAGCAATTTTGGGGGTCAGGAGTTCATTTTCAGATGTGTTAATAGGATATTCATGAGCTGTCTAATAGGCAGCTGGATAACGGAGTCGAGTTCAGAAGATTGAGACTAGCTAAAGAGAAAATTAGGGAGCCATCAACTTCTCGGTGGTGTTTAAAGCCATGAAATATGGCTTTGAATGGGGTTTGATGATAAACAAGTCTTGGATAGTTAAGAAGAGGGGTGTCATCTCAGGATGGTGGGGAAACATTCTGAGCAGAGGGATAGAGTTGGCACAAGGTCATGGAAGCTACTGGGCTGTCTGCCGCAGAGGCTTGATTTGGAGTTGTCTCAGCCTTGGCACTGTTGACATATATGGCATTATTGGCTGGATAGTTTTTTGTTGTGAGGGGCTGTCCTGGCATTGTAGGATGTTTGTTAGTGTCCCTGTCCTGTCCAGATCCCACTGATGACAATAAAAAATGTCTCCAGATATTTTCAAATGTCTCCTGGGGTACAAAATCGCCTTTGGTTGAGAACCATTGATTTGAGAGAAATACATGTGGATGTCTGAGGAGATGAGAGGAGGCAAATTATGGGTGGCCTTGAAAGTCTGTCACAATAATTTAGCCTTGAGGCTGCCATCAGTACTGATTCAGTTGAGGCTCTTGAGCTGTGCAGACATTGATTAGAGGAAAAAGATATTAAAAAAATGGGTCTGATGGTGAGTAAAAAATGAATCAAATGGAGGACAAAATAAATGCAGGGAGAGGGCAATCATAGGTATGAGGTGAGCTAAAGAAGAGGAAAAGGTGAATCCAAGAGACATTTGGAGGACATCATGACATTATTAAGGAGAATCTAAGAAATGGAGAGGTAAGGAAACCCCGAGGTATCAGACCTGATGATGGGGAGAATAATGAGGATCTCTGACAGCAGTGGAGCAGCTGGAAGGGGAGTGGTTTGGGGAACTCAAGGGGCAGAGAAGATCATACATTTAATCTGAGCATGTAGAGTTGGGGCCTGGGATACCCAGGAAGGTCTTACTAGACTATTGGGAATGTGCCACGAATTAGGGCTAGCTGTGTAGACTTGGATTCCGCTGCATACAGGTGGTAAGTGTAAAGGTCAGAAGCCCAAGGCCAGGACGTTGGGGGACCTGAACATAAGATGACAGGAGAGGGAGCGGGCCTGCTGAAGGGCAGTCTGAGAGACGGGAAACCAGGAGGGCAGGGTCCTGGACCTGGTTTATGTGATGGTTTGACTCCTTGAGTTGAGCCCTGAATACAGTGTAACAGTGTAGGGCAGCAGAAACGCCAGTTTATACCCACTAAGAATCAAATTCAGGTTGGTATTTTGTAGACATGATATGGATTTATTAAGTGCACAAAATTATTGAGCACGGTTATTGATTCCTGTGCTGGTTTTGTGTTGCAAAGCACTGGGGATATGAAGATGGGTGAGATGGTTCATGCCCTTAAGGAAGTCAGGATCTAGAAGGGAAGACTGATGGGTAAAGAAATAGCTGCATAGGGTAGGGTGCTGTGATAGATTGTGTACAAAGTGCTGTGCAGATGCAGGGGGAGAGCACTGGAGGAGGAATGGGAGGGGTGAGGGGGGGGACCAAAGAGGTGTTACCTGGACTGTGTCTTGAAGGATTTGGTAGGTTGTTTCTGCTTTTTGGCCATTGAGAGTAATGATGCTGTGAACGTAGGTGTGCAAGTATTTGTTTGAATCTGTGTTTTCAATTCTTTTGCATCATGTGCTACTTCTGGGTTTAACTCTGAGAAACTCAAATGTTTTCCACAGTGGTGGCACCATTTTATACCCTCAACGGCAATGCATGAAGGCTCCACTTTCTGCCAACGCTTGTTATCTTCTGTTTTTTGTTCTGTTTTGTTGGTGTTTTTTTAAATAGCCATTCTAGTGTGTGTGAAGTGAAACCTCATTGGGGTTTTGATTTGAAGGAGGAGATGAAAGTAACAGATTTTGAAACAGGGTGTCTTGGGATGGATGGTGCTCTTCAAGACCAGAAGCACCGAATGGACAGTAGTTCTGGAGGTGGGTGGTACGTTAGTTTTAGGCAGGTCACATAGTATTTGATCGTAAGAGCCCTAGGAAAACTTTTTAGTTATATTTGCTGAATGTCTGTCATGTATCAGGAACTGTGCAAAGTGCATCATTTAAGTTTTTGGTGACTCATGTAGAAAGGAGCTGATCTGGTTTAAACATGGAAATTTCTCTGCAGATACAGAGATGCAGTAATCCAGAATCAGTTGTTGTACATCGTGCTTTGTGTGGCTTGCAGTTTTAGTTTGACTCTGCCACTTTTGTTTTGTTATTGGTGTGCGGTTTGATGGATTTTTCCTGTCCCCATCTATACACTTGTCACAATGATGGGCTACTAAATAGGGCAGTGTTCTCTGTTTGTGTCGTTCCCCACAGCTGTTTCCTAGAGTAAAGACTCTGGAAAACAATGACCTCATGATTTCCACAAAAAAATCTTTTATATATGGTAGTGGAAAAGAAATCATTCAAAGCTGAATAATTTCAAGTTGTCCTCTGTAGCTTTTTCCTTCAAAAATATTCTCGTTTGCTCTGCTAATTAATTGTTCACTGGATGTTCCTCAAATACTCTTTTATGTTTAACAAACGACATCTTTGCAATTGCAGTGGAGCACATGGGCTGTCTTGTCTTTCATTTGACTGCGATCTTTCTCTATTTGGAAATCGTTGTTTTATGCCCTGGCCAGTCCTTGAACATCTGTTGCCCCCCCGCCCCTCCCGTTGTTGAGGTTGGAAGGCAGCAAACAGAGTGCCAGAGTGCTCACAAACCAACAGTTCATGCTTTAGGAGGTTTCGCAGGATTGGTCAGGAAATGCCTTGGTTGCTTCTGCTGTCAGGAACTTTTGTAAGCTCATCACCAGCTCCATAAATTCTTTGCTTTTACTCTTGGTCTTCCGGTCTTTAAGAGCAAGGCCGAGCTGTCTGATTCTCAGGAGAGATTTAAGAAACAATAATAATCATAATCCTGAAAACAGTTGTGTGGAGCCAGCTCACTGACAGTGTACATTCATATACAGTTTTTCATTTAGTCTTCACAATAGCCCTGTGAAAGAGGCATTGCTATTCAGTGTTTAAAACTAGGATTTTGGGATTCAGTTCTAGTAAGTATCAGAGCCAGAACTCCAAACTTGCATGGTTTTTTATGAAGATTAAATGAGAAGATAGAAGTAAGGGTTTAGTATAAAAACCCACCTGTAGTAAGTATTCAAAAGAAATGGTAGGTGACAACAAAGCTGCTCATTTTAAGTCTGTGGTCACTCGAGGACCCATCCCCATTTCCAAACTGTTTCTTCTAGTTGATAGGTTTTATTGTTTATAGATAATCTTCTTAAAGATCACCTGTAATTATATTTCTTTTACCAAAAAATGCCTCTACTACCCTGGCCGGTGTGGTTCAGCTGGTTGAGCTGAGAGGTCACTGGTTCGATTCCCAGTTAGGGCACATGCTTGGGTTGCAGGCTTGATCCCAAGTAGGGGGCGGGGCGTTCAGGAGGCAGCCCATCCCATGATGTTTCTCATCCATGTTTTTGTCTCTCTGTCCTTCTCCCTTTCTCTCTAAAATCAATAAAAACATTTTTTTAAAAGAAAAATGCCTTAACCTTTTCTTTTATATACAAAATGGTATAAATTTCTTAACTTGGCATTCAGCTTTTCCAGAAAAATGAAATAAGGCATACATAAAACCAGCGCCATTTAAAAAACTGTTAGATTTAATTAGACATAAAATGATTGTTTATTTGCTTTAAATGTTTCTATGTTTACTGTCAGTTTCTGTACCTATCTCGTCATGGGCTGGTGACAAGTTCACAGATGGGCACCTGTCTGTGGATCATACTTTGAAGAGCACTGCTGTGGAGTGGAGCTTCCCATCATCTGATTTTGCCTGTTGTATTTCTGTAGTTGCAGTCAAACTTCTTCTGTCTCTGTGTTTCCTGTAAAGTAGTAGTTAGATATGGAGGTTTAATGAGGTTCAGGGTTAAGGTGTGTGTGTGTGTGTGTGTGTGTGTTTTAACCTCCATTTTTTTGTAAAACTAACTTGTGGTTAGTGTTATAAACCTCTATCAGAAAGCCTATTCTTGTCTGGTCGTGTCTCTTGTAATGTTAGTAATGATTATTCCTAGATCATTAAGGGTCAAAACTGGGGATGTTATAATTTTAACATTCCTTCTTCACTTAATAGCTAGGACACATCAGCAATTATTTGATTACCCCAAAGTAAATTAGGAGAAGAAAGGTAAGATAAATGCTTGATTTTTTCCCCCACCTTTATTTTCTTTTTATAAAAATTATTATTTTTTTAATCCTCACCCGAGGATATTTTTTTCCATTAATTTTTAGGGAAGGTGAAAGGGAGGGGGGGAGAGAAAGAGGAGAGAGAGAAGAGAGAGAGAGAGAGAGAGAGAGAGAGAAAGAAAGAAAGAAAGAAAGAAAGAAAGAAAGAAAGAAAGAAAGAAAAAGAAACATCTATGTGAGCCCAACCGGCATGGCTTAGTGGTTGAGCGTCAACCTGTGAACCAGGAGGTCATGGTTGTGGCCTCGATCCCCAATGTGGGGTGTGCAGGAGACAGCTGATCAGTGATTGTCTCTCATCATTGATGTTTCCATCTCTCTCCCCCTCTCCCTTCCTCTCTGAAGTCAATTTAAAAAAGAAAGAAAGAAATGTCAATGTGAGAGAGACACATTGATTGGTTGCCTCTCTCACATGCCCTGATTAGGGCTGGGGATCAAACCTGCAACACAGGTACGTGCCCTTGACCGGGAATCGAACCCCTGACCCTTTGGTTCAAGGGCCAACACTTTAACCACTGAACACACCAGCCAGGGCCCCACCTTAATTTTCTATTGTTCAAAATAATTACTTGATTTCCAAATGTGGCTAGTGAGATTTTGTTTTAACCATATGAACTCGGGGGTTTAAATGCATGTTTGATGTTATTCAGTCACTTCCAGTTATTAACCTTTTTGTTGCTCAAGCTGTCTCATTTTAGGCTAGTGGGACAATTTGGCCCCAAGTCCGTTTGACATAATACTAGTAGTCTGTGATTTTAGACCAGAATGCAAGAAGTTAAGATGTTCCAGGCTCATCTTACTGTCTCCTGCACCAGATCTGGAACTATACATTTCTTTAAGGAGCCCTGGGTCCTTTTGGTGGCAAATGGTACTGAGAGGCCACATGCTGGGCACCAGGGTGCATGTGGTTTCTATGTCTTCTAAGTAGGCAGAGCTAGGAAATGTATAATTTCTTTTAAAGATACACTAAATCATGAATTCATGTTGATAATTCCAATTCAGGGTATCAGGTTTTTTATTTAACATCATTGATCTTACTCGTTTTTCCTTTCTTTCATACTGAAAATCCTGTTAACACCATTGTAAATTCTAATTTGCATTATCCTACAGTGCACTCCGAAGTCTCAGAATACTAGTAATAATCCCAGTAGTACCACTAATCGTGTGAGTCTTTGAAAAGATTTAAGATTTGTTTTTGTTTCTGCCCATATAATATATGCCCTACTAGGACTGTATAGTCGAATTACTATGTCTTAAAGTTGTTCGGAATAATTCTAAGTGTGGCTTTATTACCGACTGCATATATATGTAAATTTATTTGTTTCCTTTTGCTTTTGATTTTGAGTAGTTGCTTTTTAAAATTTAATTCTATGGCATAATTATGTAAAAAATTAAATATGTGGCCTAGAGTCAAATTTACCAAACAAGATCTGTTCAGAGAAGTCTAGTTTCTATCTCTGATCCCTACACCCTGTCCCCTTTCTCCCTACATTTTATGATTTATTCTTTCATTGGTTTTAGTATAAGTAAACATGTCAGTGTGTATGTCTGTGGTTGTGTATTGTGTGTGTGATTGTATTTTTCCCTTTTATTGAGATAGATGCTAGCATACTGTGCAATTTTCTCCATCTTGCTTTTTCATGTAGCTTACATGAGTGCTTACCATGTGTCCTACACAGTGGATTATTTTATTTACTCCTGATTACAGTGTAAGGTAGACATATTATTATTCCTATTTTGCAAATGAAGATACAGGTGTTTTTTTAGAACTTGAATTCTGTGATTCTCTTTGTTTTCCATAGTAAACTGTTCTCTATGCATGTTTATTAGAGATTGGATGAACAGGGAAGTAACTTTTGTATTGCTTTACTTTGAACAATGATGAGGGCAGAGAAATACTAATTTTAAACTGTAGGGAAGAAAATTCAACCTTTTCTTTGAGGTCCATAGCTCTCTACTGCTGGGAAAGACTAATCCCTTTCCTGACCAGAGGTGCTCCAAGTGTGTAATTATAAAGATGCTAAAGGCCCGATGCACGAAATTCATGCAAGGGTAGGCCTTCGCAGCCGTGGCAGCTGCCTCGATCCCGCAGCTGCAGCCCTGGCTTCGTCCGGAAGGTCATCTGGAAGGATGTCCGGACGTTCGGTCAATTTGCGTATTACGCTTTTATTATTATAGATTATTATTATAGATATTAGCTTAATGTTCTTAATCTTGCCCTTGTGCCAGTGCAGGTGCTTGGTGCATCTTTCTTCTTTTAGAGCAGCGGTTCTCAACCTGTGGGTTGCGATCCCTTTGGCAGTCGAATGACCCTTTCACAGGGGTTGCCTAAGACGATCCTGGATATCAGATATTTGCATTACGATTCATAACAGTAGCAACATTACAGTTATGAAATAGCAACGAAAATAATTTTATGGTTGGGTCACAACATGAGGAACTGTATTTAAAGGGCCAGAAGGTTGAGAACCACTGTTTTAGAGCCTTGATTCCATGGAAGTTATGAACTAGGATAGCTAAAGAAAAGATATAACCTTGAGCCCTGGCCTGTTTGGCTCAGTGGTAGAGCGTCAGCCTGTGGTCTGAAGGGTCCCGGGTTCGATTCTGGTCAGGGCACATGCCTGGGTGTCGGGCTCGATCCCGGATCGAGGAGGAAGTGGCCGATCAATGATTCTTTATCATCATTGATGTTTCTGTCTCTCTCTTCCTCTCTGAAATAAATAAATAAATATATATTTATATATATATTTAGATATATAAAGATAGCACCTTTAAAAGCCACAGCTCATGGGAAGTAGCTGCTAGTTAATGATTTTAGGACTTGGATAGTGACAGGAAGGGCAGGAAGAGGAGAGTAGCCTTGTTTCCCTGCTGGCAGGAGAGAGCACTGGCAGCTTTTCATCTTACATGCAGTGGGCGGAAGGGTTAGTTAGGTTGGAGACCTGTTGGTCCTTCCCCAGGAGCCACATTGTGATGTCAAGCAGAGTTAGGCTGTGGTAACTGCTGCCCCCCACTTCCTGGTGATACTACTGATTCTGTCTCAGACCTCAGGCTGTCAGAATCCCAAGGTGGCTCTGGGAGGAGGGTGAGAGCAGTCAGCGTCCAGGTCTACTCCTTTTCTTTGGAAAATTTGTGAAACCATGAATTTGGCATTAGTCAGAACCTGGTGCAGCTGAGGTCTTGTTAGTTACTGAGTCTTGGTTACCTTGTTTCCCTTTTCATTGCCATATAACATCAGCCTCACAGATCGTGGTGTTCAATAACCGTTGGTTCCTTTACACCTGAGTGATGGGAACATTTTAGCAAGAAAGCCCAGTGAGCCAGCCCACCCACCAATCCACCCACCCAGCCTGTAAGAGCAAGCCTTACAGGAAAGGGGGGGATGCCAGCAGGAAGAGCTGGAGGATCCTGCAAAAGGCCACTGTAGTTACATGTGGAGGAGAAAGGCGTTCCACCTCAAAGTTTTCTCTGGGTCTGGCCTTGCCACTCTGTTCGGTATCTCACCTTTGATGCATGTGTGTTCTTGGTTTTGACCAGTTGACTTGTAGACTGTTTTTGAAGGAGTGGTATTTAAATTTCCAGTGTTACAGTGCTAGATGATCCCCTGGGGACTTCTCAGTATGGTATATTCTGTGCCATTGTTATGTTATTGTATGATCTTTTCGAGTAACAATAATAACCCATTCATCTGGTCTTTTGGGGGACTAGAAGTTACTTCCAAGATAATTATTATTATTATTTTAATATTTTTACTAATTTCAGAGAAGAAGGAGAGGGAGAGATAGAAACATTAATGATGAGAGAGAATCATTGATCGGCTGCCTCCTGCATGGAATCAAACCATGACCTCCTGGTTCACAGGTCAACGCTCAACCAATGAGCCACACTGCCTGGGCCCAGATAATTATATATTTGAACATCAAGTCTTTAAAATTTAGACTTTTGGATTTGTAGCTTGATAGCATATTTTATACACTCACTTTCCCAGGAGAGTATCCTGGGTACACTCTACTGTTTCCTTGGTGATTTAGACTATCATGAGCATCGTCTAATATGCTCTTGGTCTGTAGGATGGCTGTTTTGGGACTGTATAGGACTTGATGAATAGTTGCAGATGGCTGTGTAGTTGAATTCTTATTCCTGCTCTTTATAATGCTTCCTCTCGCTCCCCTACCCTCTTCCTTCACGGTCCTTCCTTAGTTTTTCTCCTGCTTTATCCTGGGAGCCTATACCTTCTACTGTCTCACTCCTGTGTTTTGCAGTTTCTGTTTGGCTTTTAGTTAAGTAACCAGATAAATAGAATCAGCTCTAAATAAGACTAAATAAACTGAGTTAGGGCCTGAGACTCTGGCTAAGTTAAGAAACTTTAGTGTTTTTTCTTTCTGAAGTCAACTAGTTTTTTTAAACTTTTAAATGAAGTATAGACACATACTTCAGCATAAGCTTGATGAATTTTTCTAAAGTGATAATACATCAACCTGATCAAGAAATGGGACATCAGCAGCATCCAGAAGCTCCCTCTTTTGCCCCTTCCCCCAAAAGGTAACCACTCCTCTGACTTCTAACACCATTGATTTATTTTGCCAGTTCTTAAATTTTATTATGAGTAAAATAATGCAGTATATATTCTTTTTAAAAACAGCTTTATTTAGGTATAATTTACATGCCATATACTGCACTCATTTAAAGTGCGCAATCAAAAGGTTTTTAGTATATTCAGAGTTGTGCAACCATCAGTTTTAGAGCATTTTTATTATTCCCATAAGAAACCCCATACCCATTTGCAGTCACTCCTTATTCCTCCCAAATCTGTCTCTGTAGACTGACCTGTTTGGACATTTCATAAAAATGGAATCATGTAACATGTGGCCTTTTGCATCTGACTTCTTCCACTTAGCATGATGTTTTCAAGGTTCATTATGTTGTAGCATGAGTCATACTTCCTTCCTTTTTATGGCTGAAAAATATTCCATGATATGAATATACCACAGTTTGTTTATCCAGTCACATGTTGATGAATATTGGGTTTGTATCTTTTTTGGCTATTAAGAATAATGCTGCTGTATGAACATTCATGCATAGATTTTTGTGTGGCCATATGTTTTCATTTCTCCTGGGTATATTTGCCTACGAGTAGAATTGCTGGGTCATATGGTAGGTAACTCAGTGTTTAACATTTTGAGCAACTGCCCAACCATGTTCTACAGTGCATCATTTTACATCCTCACCAGCTGTGTCTGAGGGTTTGTAGTGTTTCCATATCCATGCCAACTTGTTTTTGTCTGTCTTTTATTATAGCCACTCTAGCGGTATGAACTGGTATCTCGTGGTTTTGGTTTGCATGAAGTATATATATATACCTTGTGTCTGGTTTCGTTTGCTAAAATTCATTGTAAGATAACATCAATTTTGATAAGAATAGTATTTAAATTATTGTAGAAAACTTGGAAAATATGTAAAAGTTCAAAGAGGAGAATTGAAAATGTATAAAAGTTGTTTGGCATATTACTTCTTGCCTACCCCCCCTTATCTGTGTGTTTCCACATAATTGGAATCAAACTGTATATACAGTTTTACCTGATGTGATTTTATTTTATACTAGAGGCCTGGTGCACGACATTAGTGCACTGGGGGGTGTGGGGGTCCCTCAGCCTGACCTGCACCCTCTCCAATCTGGGAGCCCTCAGATCCGAGAGTTTCTGTCTGTTTTTGCAATCATATGAACGAATTGTCTGAGACCCCAACTCAGTTTGGTTTGTTGCTCACAGAATAATACAGGCTTTTTTTTCTTTGCTTCATTGATGGAGATTTCCTGGAAGTTTTAGAATATCTTCCCTTTAATTTTTCCTAGACACTCTGATTTTACTTATGTCTTTCACCTTTGCTTTCCCTCCATCTCCCACCGCAACAGTAACTTGCTCCAGGCTCACTTTGCTCTAGTGCAGCGGTTCTCAACCTGTGGGTCGCGACCCCTTTGGGGGTCGAACGACCCTTTCACAGGGGTTGCCTAAGACCATTGGAAAACACATACGTAATTACATATTGTTTTTGTGATTAATCACTATGCTTTAATTATGTTCAATTTGTAACAATGAAAATACATCCTGCATATCAGATATTTACATTATGATTCATAACAGTAGCAAAATTACAGTTATGAAGTAGCAACGAAAATAATTTTATGGTTGGGGTCACCACAACATGAGGAACTGTATTAAAGGGTCACGGCATTAGGAAGGTTGAGAACCACTGCTCTAGTGTCTAGGACAGTGGTTCTCAACCTTCTGGCCCTTTAAATACAGTTCCTCATGTTGTGACCCAATCATAAAATTATTTTCATTGCTACTTCATAACTGTAATGTTGCTACTGTTATGAATTGTAATGTAAATATCTGATATGCAGGATGTTCTTAGGCGACCCCTGTGAAAGGGTCGTTCGACTGCCAAAGGGGTCACAACCCACAGGTTGAGAACCGCTGGTCTAGGAGATCCGTCTGCCACCAGAACTACGATTCCCAGCATTCCTGGTGCTCCCTGTGCTCTGGGCTTCTGCTTCCGGTCCTGGGGCTGCCACCAAAACTACTATTCCCAGAATTCCTGGTGCTCCCTGCGATCTTGGTTTTCCCTTCCTGCTCTGTCTCCATCCCATGGCCTCCCACTCTGCCAAGTCCTCCAAGCCGCCAGTTCCCCCTCTGTGCTCTCCATCTGGTGGCTTGGGGAGCCAATTTCCCCAAGCTGCTCCATTCTTCGCCAGCTCTCCCGCTTTGCTCTCCGCCCAGCGCCTGTGTATGCACATTGACCCGCCAACTTTCTTGGGTTAATTTGCATGCTCACCCCTGATTGGCTGGTGAGCATAGCGGAGGGATGGGCAATTTACATGTTTCTCTTTTATTATATAGGATGGTATCATGAGGAATTTTTGTCAAAAAAATCTTCAGATCATTGTTTGATAGCATGATAACCTATTTTGATGGTTTTTGGTTGTATGAATGTATATTTTACATAAAGCTTTCATTTTTATGAGCAGAAAATGGTTATTATCCATGACATAAATGAGTTATTAAAATCAGTAAGATAACTACAATTACTTTAGGCTATTTTTTAGGATATATAGAAGTGAAATTCCTGGGTCAGTGATTATCTGTTTTGAAGGTTCTTCAGTCTAACACTCTTCCAACTAAGCTATTTCAGCCAGGCCTTATTTTGAAGGTTCTTAAGTCATATTTGTTACCTGATTTTACAGGATTGTGCCATGAGCAGTGTGTAAGAATGTCTATTGTACCTCTGTTGCAGAATAGGCATCTTTACATTGATAAATGGAAAATCACGTTTTGTTTTAAATTGCATTTCCTTGTTGATAATGAGGTAGGGCAGCTTTATCTGTTCTTTAAAGTAGAAGTACACGTATACGATGGTAATAGTTCAGTAATTCAGGGAATTGCCCTAGTTTTGATTCTCTGTTCTCTATGTATTCATACACTCTTCCATTTAGCCTTCACGTTCTGCAGGCAGACGACCAAGGCTTGGACTAGCTAAAATTGGTCAAGGTTGGGGCAGGCCAGGCCAGGCCAAAGCTAGGAAGCTTTTAAATTGTTCTTTGCTAGGAAAAGCTTGAAGCCACGATGAGCTGGAGACTTGCACCTGTTTTTATGTGATCTGATTCTTGTGAGGGTTGGGAGAACCAGCAGAGGCCAGGATGGATTTGGAGACCACCTCTGTGTATGGCTTAGGAGTCAGTCTGGCTTACTCTCAGACATGCACAGCATCGGGTGTGGAAAAGAGTGACATGGCAGGCCTGGCCTTGCATCTCCAGCCAGTTAAACTTTATTGAGAGTACTCTGGGTTTATGGCACTATGAACTCATAATTTATATATGCTTTAAATCAAGATTATTTCCAGAATATTTTGGATCCCTGTATAAAATTAGCTGTTTAGTCAAAAACTTTTTAGAGTTATCATCAAATACCAATAGATTCAAAATCAAGAGGCTATATATTTTGCCTCTTTGCACATGTGCGTGTGTGTTCACACACACATACTGATTATAGAAGAAATACTTGCATGCTTGGCTTTGGGATAGTTTAAGGCCTGATCTCATGCCTCCTCCACTCCTTTTCTTCCCCACCATGTTCCATCTCCAAGAATGTGTAGATCACTTCAGTTCTACCCCAAAGAGGAGTGCCACTCAATCAAGAACATAGATTGGCCCGGCTGGTGTGGCTCAGTGGTTGAGCATTGATCCATGAACCAGGAGGTTACTGGTTCGATTACTGGTCAGGGCACATGCTCAGATTGCAAGCTTGATACCCAGTAGGGGGTGTGCAGGAGGCAACCAATAAATGTTTCTCTCTCATCCATGTTTCTATCTCTCAAAGTCAATAAAATCATATTTAAAGGCACAAACTCTACTTTTCCCCTCTCTCTTTTCCTTATTTTTCTTTGATGCTGTCACATTTTTCCTCTAGTGATAAGGTCCAAAGCTTGTTTTTGGCTTAGGTTTAACATGGGCAGAGAACTGTAGTGTAGTATAAGGCTCTCTACATCTGTCTAGCAGAGAAGAAAGAAATTCTCAGTGGAGTGCTCCATATTTCACTGGGATTTGGGGCCAAAGCCTCAGCTAGAAATAAGCTGTATTTTTGCTAGCCCCATCTTTTGTGCATTAGATTGGGGTTCCTTGGCCAAAATTCCAAGGTGTGCTACCATCAGATCATTCTTAAGTACCACCTAGTTATTATTATCAACAAATTTATTTTAGAAAATATGCAAAATACAGAAACATCTGAGGAAGAAAATGTGCAAAATACAGAAATGTGTGAAGATGAAAGAATCACCTAAAACTTGCCCTTCTAAGATAATGACACCTAATGCTTTGGTGTATATTTACAAGGATACAAGACAAAAGGTATTTAAAATGTATTTTGAAAGTTTGAAATCATGTTCATACATAGTTTTGTATCTTCTTTTCACTTAGGTGTATTATTTATTTATTTCTCCATGTTTTCTAAATTAATTTTCTTGCATCTATAACAATCCATAGTAGGAATCTATATCTATATCTATCTATATCTATCTATCTATCTATCTATCTGTCTGTCTGTCCTATCCATCATCCATCCATCCATCCATCCATCCATCCACGCTAGAAGCCCGTTACACGAAGATTCGCGCAATAGGCCTTCCTTTCCCTGACTTCTGGCACCAGTTTTCCTCCGGCACCCGGGACCCAGGCCTTTGGTCCGCTGCAGCGGAGAAGCCAAGCCTCTTCGGTCTTCATTCTTCAGTCTTCAGTCTTCACTCTGGCCAGAGCCTTCAGTCTTCGCTCTGCGCCTGTGTATGCAAATTAACCGCCATCTTTGTTGGGTTAATTTGCATAGTCGCTCTGATTGGCTGGTGGGCGTAATGGAGTGACACCAATTTCAATGTTTCTCTTTTATTAGTGTAGATGTATATAAAAGGCTAATATGCTAAGTGTCCGTTCAACTGGTAGCTATGACGTCCACTGACAACCAGGGGGCAGACGCTCAACACAGGAGCTGCCGAGCTGCAGTGACTTGGCAGCAGCGGTTCTCGGGTGACGCACCCCGAAACCAGAGAGGAGGGAGCCCAATTCCTTGCGGGGGCCATGCGATTCCACCTTCGGCCGTGGATTATGTTGTTGCTGGGGCACTGTTGGCCCTGAATCTGGTTCACTGCACACTTGCGTTTGTGTTCTACACCCTGTATGACAGCAACTTTGCAGAATGCTCTCTTGCACTCTGGGACCCCTCGGGGGATGTTGGAGAGCTGGTTCCACCCGATCCCCACAGGCCAGGCCAAGGGACCCCACCTGCTAGAGGGACCCTGCTCACTCCACAGACATCCTTCGAGCCCTGGCACCACCCAGGTACAGTTGACCTGGGGAGGGACCTCAGGTGTTTGGCTCCAGGGCATGTCCATCTAGTCTCGCCCAGTCCCGCCCAGTCCCGCCCCGCCGGCCACTTTCTAATTAATGTCCTTTTAATGTACACGAATCTTTGCACTGGGCCACTAGTATATAATAATTTCTTAGATATTTAGATGAATTTTCTAGTTGTTCTTTTTTGACTTTTAACTGTTGAACTTATTAAACTTACTGTATGACTACCTTTTAGTTATATCAGGACTAAGTGTTAGCTTTTTAGATTGTGTTGATTGTTAGCCAAAATTTCCCCTTCCTCAAAAAAAAAAAGGCATTATGGCATTGTTTTACTGTATTGGGAAGAATCTTAGATTGTGTTGGAAAATAAGAAGCCCCAAAAGAAGACACTCCTGTGGCAGGACAGACTTCCTCCTCACAGCAGAGCTGTCACTCCCCTTGCCATTAGCTGAGGAGAGGCAGGCGGAGTTCTCCAAAGCCAGATCCTTGTCTTTTGTGGGCTCTCTGTCACAACTGCAGCCAGGACACTGGCAGGACAGAAACCTTCACAAGCTGCAACTTGATCTTCTGACATAGTCTGCATTCCTCCTTAGGCCTGGGATAACAACATCTCAGTGAGATAAACAGCATTTTTGTTTCTGGGCCATATTTCAGTTGTAGGGAAAATGCAAATTACAACAAAACAAACACTGATTAACAAGGATTTGTTTAAAAGCAAATAAACTCCCAGAAGCCTCAGGCCTGGTGCAACTGTAATTTGTGTCTGCATGCAGAACTGACACTCAGCATGAAGAACCTCAAGTCCTGTGTGCTCCTGAGTTGTATAAGGGAAGGAAATCATTTATGAAGGAAGGATTATTGACAAAATGGTTTGAAGGCTGTTTCCATAAGATGAGGTTGAAGAATAATGGTAACTTTGGATAAGTTACTTCACTTCTCTGAGTCCGAATTTTTTTTATCTGTAAATAGTAGTAATAATGGCATTTACAGCATAGTGAATTTTCAAGGGATTGATTTTATAGGAAATAACACCTATAAACAATTAGTGTAATGCCTGATACATTATAAGCACTCAAATATTAACTGTAATTGTTATCTTTGTGTCAAGTATTGCATTTGTTAGGGGTGTGTGTGTGTGTGTGGGGGGGGGCAGATAATATTGAGAATATCCCTATCCCTGTACAGTGGTGGAGGCAGATATGATATTGTATTTCCTGATATGAATAAAATACAGTGTAATAAGTGATGGTAATCCAGTGAGGACCAAAGAGCCTCTCCTAAATGTTAGTGCTTTTAGAAGTGAAGCTGCAGAGCTTTTCCGGTGTGGCCATGTTCTTTCTCCGTCTTAGCTTCCCATTTGAATTGTTAAAAAAAAAAAAGAATCACACTTGATAAAAGATGAGCAGTGATCAGATCCCACCATAGGCCTGGATCTGCTGTCAGGACATGGTTTTTATTTTTAAAAATTTCCCAGATGATTCTAATGTGTAACCAAGAGTCAGGGGACAAAATTTTAGGTATTTTCTCCTTTGCTTTCTCTTTGGGATTTTCCAAATATGGTACCCTATAGCACCATAGGGTAATTCCTTTCTTTACTCTTGACTTTTGAAAGTTATGTAACAGCAGCCATGTAGAGTTTTAGAATTTATGAAATGCTTTATGATTTGAAGTGCCACAATAATCTTTTTAGAAAAATATTACCATCACCATTTTGCAGAAAAGATAGCCAAGGCTCAGAGAAATGCTAAGTAAAAAGTGGAAAGAAGACTTGAACTCAGGTGTTCAGGACCCAGTCTTTCTGTTTCTATTGCATTTCTAGTGGAAACTCCCAACCACTGTCACATACTTGGGGGTCTTCTCTTGTTGCTCTGGTTTGTGCCTGTACAGCTTTATGATCTGTTGGGAAGTCTTTGCTCCTTGTTCATCTCACTGAACCACTTGTCGTAGTTTCTTTTTTATATTTCATCCTTTTATCCCGGCTCTAATGCTCTTGACCATACTCCCACCCTTAGTTATAATTTCTTGAAATGGAGTAATCCTTTCTCAGCCCTTTTAGACAAGATATATGCCTTTTCCTGGTCTATATTCCAAGCAGTGAATTTCTGTCACCAAGTCTTTGTGGTGCATGCAAGTTTGTTTAATGTCCAAAATTAGTTTTACAACAGTGCACATAGCTCTTGCTTTCCACATCTGTTTAGTTCCTGAATTTGGTTCATGAGAACTTGGCTACAGGGATATCTCGATTTGAGTTACCCTGTGGTAGGCCCTTGTGTCTATAAAGGTCAAGGAACTCTGTACCAGAAATAACTAATTTTTTTTTCTTTCTTTTTTTTTTTTTTAATAAAACATCCAACATTTTGTGACTGTCTTTTAAAAAAAATTAAATATCTTTTATTGATTTTAGAGAGGGGGAGGGAGAAAGAGAGGAAGAGAAGCATCAATCGGCTGTCCTCCTGCACACCCCCTACTGGAGATCAAGCTGCAACCTGGGCACATGCCCTGACCAGGAATCGAACCAGTGATCTCCTGGTGCCTGGGACGACATTAAACCAACTTAGCCACACTGGCCGGGCTCCCAGTGGTTTTTTGACTCCCACTACTTTTCTTTCTCCTATAACAGTGGTCGGCAAACTGCGGCTCGAGAGCCACATGCGGCTCTTTGGCCCCTTGAGTGTGGCTCTTCCACAAAATACCATGTGCGGGTGCGCACGTACAGTGCGATTGAAACTTTGTGGCCCATGCGCAGAAGTCGGTATTTTGTGGAAGAGCCATACTCAAGGGGCCAAAGAGCCGCATGTGGCTCGCAAGCCGCAGTTTGCCGACCACTGTCCTGTAACATACTAAGGGTGGTTATTAGATTATCTTATAATTTGTTTTGCCTGGGGCTAAAGGAAAGTCCCTTGGGTATCTGCAGCAGGAGGATGTCACCATTGTGAAGGGGCAGAAAGAGGAGCCTGTGTTTGTGTATGTTCAGTGAGGTCTTCTATAAACTTTCCTTCAGTTTGTGATGTAGTGATTGAGGGCGAGGTTGACCCAGAGCAGTTTTGCGCCAGTTGCAGGGGGTTGTGGAAGTCCCTGTGGCCTGTTTAACCGTGCCCAACAAAAATCCTGTTGAGCGGCTTTAGCACAGTGCCTGGAACACAGTGATTGGTGGATAAATGCTGGATGAGTTGAGGTGATAGTGGCAGGAAGCATAAATCAAGTTGAATGCAAGCCTGATAAAGAACTTAATATTGTCTCCACCCTGAAATTTGATGACACTGTCCATAAGTATTTGCTCTGACACATAATGAAGCACTGAGTTTCAGCTCACTGTTTCTTGGGATGCAGATGCTGAGGACTTCCCTGCTCCCTCACTGGAAGTAGATGAGAGGGTCCCGAGCAGAAGCTGGCCATGCTTCTGGCAACTTGTGTACCCCGCTGTGTGCCATGATCCTTGTTTCTGCCCTTGCTGTACCCAAGGCTTCCTCTTGGCAGTTGTCCTCTGCTTCCTCCACAAACAAACAATGCAAATCAAACTTCCCACCTTCCTGTCTGTAACTTCTCTGAACCATTACATAGCCTTACCTCTGTTTCTGTCTCTCCCACCTCCTTTTTAAGGCAGTTTACCTATTCTGAATCCCTCCTTCTCCCCTTACTGAAGAATCGTCTTTCTTGTCTTGGCCAGGTGGCTCAGTTGGTTGGTGGGTTGTCCCACACACCAAAAGGTGGCATGTTTGATTCCTGGTCGGGGCACATCCCTGGATTGCAGGTTTGGATCCCTGGTCAGAGCATGTGCAGGAAGCAACCGATCGATGTTTCTCACATTGAAGTTTCTCTCCTATTCTCTCTCTAAAACCAATAAAAAAAAAAGAAAGAAAGAAAGAAAGAAAGAAAAAGAAAAAGCATCGCCTTTCTTTAGGTGTCTCCTTTCTGTTAGCGTCTACCCTCACCATATAAGTGCCTCTGCTGTGTCAGTCAGTCCCCCCTCTAGGTAGTCACAGCATCTTTTCTCCTGCCTTTTATAACGAGGCTTCTTGGATACGAAGAGTGGTCTTCTTTCACCCTCTCTGTCTGCTTCACTGAAATTGCACAGGCAGTCAACCTCTTGATTTGCTATTCCAAAGGCCCTGTCTCAGTGCCTGTGGTGACTTTTCTGCAGAAGTTTACATTGTTGCTTTCATCCCCTGGAGGTTTCTCCTCCCTCTGCGTGTGTTCTGCCACTCTCTTATCTTCTTGGCTTCTTTTCTGTGACTTGTACCTTCTATGCTAGCATTCTTCAAGATTCTGTCCTGGCTGGGTTATTGCCTCTATGCTCTCGGGATAGGTGTATGCTTCTCTGATTTAACTTCCAGCTCAGGTGTCTTGCCTGAGCACCACACTTAACCTCACTTGGGATCCTGCCCAACGCGCTGCAGTCTTCTGCTGTTCCTGCCGTCATTGTCCGCCTAAGTCAGACACTATAAACGTGGTGTCTCCCGAAATCTAGTGCCACCAGTCACCTGTTTCTCTTCCATCCTGAGTCAGTGTGGCTAGTGCTGATGTTTTTTCTTGAACCATTTTCTTTTACTAGGAAATCTTCTCTTTCTTTTGTAGCTCACCCTCTTCCACTGTCCATACCAATGGCTCTGGTTTTGATTCTCCTAAAGGAACACAAGGCCACAAACCAAGTGAATTCAAAATTAAGGAAGATATCAAGTATAGAAACTGCTACAGGGAGATTGAGTAGGTGAGGGCTGAGAAAGAAGAAATTGGATTTGTGATTGGGTGGCACCTGGCCTCGAGGGGAGGTTTTGTCCTGTGGTGAAGACTCCCCCACACTGAGTGAACCCCGGGTGCGTATAGCCATCCCCTTTGTGTACTGCTTTCCAGGATGGCACCCAGGGGCATCCTTGTTGGTCTTCAGGGCCCTTCCTTCCCTTGCTCACTTCATTCAGTAGTAAGTTTTGCCCGTGACACCTCAGTATACTCTCATTTTTGTCCTTTTGAGTTTTTCCTCCCTAAATTGGAATCTTTGTAAGTCATCTTTATGTTTCATTGACATCTACTAGTAATTGACCATCAAGTTGTGATGCTTCTTTTTCATAATCAAATTAAAAATCTATCCCCTTTAAATCTCTGTTATCATTATCTTTATTGGAAAAATACAGTGGACAGCTTTTATTTCTTTGGCTTACTTTATCATTCTTCAACTTTGAATACTATTGGTCACTTTCTGCATGACTCTCTTCTCTTGACTCTTGGGTCTCCAGTCTCCTGATTTTTTTTTGCCACATCTTTGCTGACTTTTTTGGTCTCCTTTGAGGGCCCCTAAATATAGCTGTCCTCTGGGTGCCATGTCATGAGTATGTCTGAGTGATCAGACCTACTCATGGTTTTAACTACCACTGATCTGCTGATTTCCAAGTCTTGTCCTTAGCACAGACTTCCATGGAGCCCAGATCTGTATTTTTCACTTGTTCACCAGATACTTCTACTGGGAGGTTCCACAGAACTGCAAGTGCAGTGGATTCGAAAGGGAACTAACTCATCACCCTCTTTCCCAGACTTCTTCCTTTTTTATTTTGTCTTGAGGAAAGTACCACCAGTTGAGCATCATCCAGATAAGACACCTGGGTGACACTAATGCCTCCTTCCTCACTTTCCACATCCATTAGCTCACAAATTCTATTGATTCTACTGCTTCAATTTTGAAATCTCTCAGACTTGGCCTCACATTTCTGCCCTCACTGCTTTAGCTTACCAGTGGTTCTCAACCTTCCTAATGCCGTGACCCTTTAATACAGTTTTTCATGTTGTGGTGACCCTCCAATTTCATTGTTACAAATTGAACGTAATTAAAGCATAGTGATTAATCACAAAAACAATATGTAATTATATATGTGTTTTCCGACGGCCTTAGGCGACCCCTGTAAAAGGATCGTTCGACCCCCAAAGGGGTCACGACCCACAGGTTGAGAACCGCTGGCTTAGACCCTCATTATCTCATGCCTCATCATTTCATTTGTCTCCGAACTGCTCTTGCTTTGTGTAGTTGTCTCCCTACTTTACAAGTCCAATATTCATTGTTAAAATTTGAGTGCTTAATTACTATTTACATGTGAAATGTTTTGCATGTGTTCTCACTGAACCATCACACTAAATCATTATTGTCCTTTTCACTTTGGAGGGGAGTTAGCCCAGACCTCACACATAATAAGAGGCGGGACAGAGATTTGAACCGAGGCTACATGCTCCAGAGCCCATGATCTTACTTCATTCAGTTCAGCTGCAGCCTTTCCCTGGCTATCCTCTCCCATATTCAAGTCTTTGAAAGCAAGTCACTATCATAACCCATTCTCAAGGTCCAACTCCTGGAGGGGCATTAGTGACATAAATTATTTGGAATTCTAAGATCCGTCTCTCCCTCCCATGTATTTACTCAATGTTTATGTGATGTAGACTTGTTTATTTTATACTTCGGTTACTTAGGTAACCAATTCTCTTTTTTTTTACTAAAGTGTAATTGACATAACATTTTGGTGGTTTCAGGTGTACAAAGTAACAATATGATAATTGTAAAACTTCTTGTTTTTAAGATGTTCAAAGTTATCACCTGTTTTTTGCTATTAAAAGGTCTGATGAATGAATATCCTCTTAGATGTCGTGGCTATTTTGATGGTTTCCTTTAGCTATATTCCTAAAAGTGGGATTCCTGGGTAGGCACATTGAAGTCTTTGATGCATGTTCCTGGGGTGGGTTTTACATTGAGTACCTGTCTTTCTGTTGTTTTTAGTTGTTTTTAGCACCTGTTTTTACATTGGTCTTTCTGGGAAGTCCTCTACAACCCTTGAGAGCTTGCATCCAAGGGTCTTTGGGATTATGAGCAGTTTATCATAGAGCCAGGACTCACACTCTTCGTGCTGGTTTATGTACCTTTCTAGAGTATTGTGTCAAAGAATGCACTGCAGTACCGGGGGAACTCCCAGCATGATGCCCAGGAGTTTCTGTTGTGGCTTTTGGACCGAGTTCATGAAGACCTCAATCATGCTGTGAAGCAGAGTGGCCAGCCTCCTGTGAAGGTGAGGGTGCCCCGCCCAGCAGTCAGGGAGTGGAAGCCCAGGGTCCATTCTCCCAAACCTCCCAGGAGCCGTTGCAGTTTGCACTTACTTACTGTAGTGACATTGAGTAAGCGCTAGGTGAGTATAAAATCCATGGATACTTAGAGGATTTCTCCACATTGACTACTGTGTTGGGAGTGTGAGATGCCAGAGGCACTGTCCCAGGAGCTTACAGTCTAATGAGAAGGGACACATTTGCCTCTATGACTAACTTTAGACTAAAATTAGGTGGTTCCTTCTCACTAAACTGTTATTAAAGCAAACACCTGCCTTCTAGTCCTGTAGGTCACTGGAATGGACACAGTCAAACAGGAAACGTGTGGATGTCTGTTGTTAGGATTGGACTCAAGTGTAGGAACTGAACTGCCAGAATATTCATACTGAGAAAGAGTGATTTATCCTCAATTTTCATGCATGTAGCCTTACTATGATAGGTAACGCTATGATTTTTATAATGGAAGTAATTAAGATAAAGAGTTGCCTTCCTCTTGCAGCTTTTAAAGTTTTTGATAATTCTGCTCAGTACCTCAAAATTTAAATTTCTTGGTTTGGTAAGCTGTTAAATTATTTTAATTCAAGGTCCTTTCGTGCCTGAACACTGTTCTGTCATAGGACTCTATGCTTGTAGCTGACTCTCTCCCCCACCAGATTGAGATGAAGTCAAAGTCAGGCTCTGTGTCTTACTTTTGTACCCTAAAGCCCTCTACAGTGCTCTCTACACGTAATAGCAGGTACTCAGTGACTAACTGTTAGTGGAGAGACATGGAAAGGTTAGTGAAATATGAAGGAGAGTGATTAAGCACCAAAATCAGCAGCTAGTATGTGCTAGAGAACTTAGTGGTTGGGATTAATTTCCTGGAAGAGGTTAGAGGGAGATTGGAGTGTCCTAGGGAGGAACCGCCTGGATGGGGTGGAGAGACGGAGATGTGTGGGAGAGCCTGTGAAGAGATGAGTTCTTGTGACCCACGGCCCGGCTGCTGTGTTCTGGTTCCTTTAGCAGATACCTTTCACTGGAACATCTGGACCTGATGCATAGCTTGTATAAGAAGTCAGGGACATTTATGACACTTTCAGAGTCATCTTCAGTCAATAATTGGTACTTTCAGTCTGTGAAATTGTACTTTATTCTTTTAAGCCACCATCAGAGTCTGATATGATGCCTGAGGGACCATCTTTTCCTGTCTGTAGCACTTTTGTACAAGAACTTTTTCAAGCCCAATACAGGTATGAGCAAATTAAATTTCCTTTATGTTGCCTGTTTATGTGGTTGTAGGTGATCTTAATGTGGGTATTTTACATTTTGTTTTTTGAAGATCCTCCCTGACATGTCCTCATTGTCAGAAGCAGAGCAACACTTTTGACCCTTTCCTCTGCATTTCTTTGCCAATCCCTCTACCCTACACAAGGTAAGAACAGATTTAATAAAATTAAGGTGGCACATTCCTCTGTGTTCCTTTCCCTTTGTAGGCTCCTAGTAGGTCTTCTTACTTATTTAGACAGGTAATGGGATTAATGATACGTTACATACAAGCATTGTTAAAACCTTACAGAAATTTATGAATGCCTTTCTGAGTTTGCAGGGTGCATGGGACAGGTCTGTCTGTTCACTTGGTCATCCATCCACAGCGTGGGGAAAGGGAAAGGTTGTTGAGTGCCTTCCAGATTCTCTAGAGCCCTCACATTGCACTTTTAGTTAATTGCTTTATTTGAACTGTTTCTCAAAATTTCCAGGAGTTACACCGTTTTAAGGGAAATACAAAGCACAGAACCAAGTATTGATATGTTATACTGTTGTTTTTTGAAGCTTACCTTTTCCAGAGACCTCTTAATTATTGTTTGAGAGTTTTACTTAGGTCCAAATGAGTTTTTCTATTGACTTCTAAATAAAGGTGTGGGTTAGCTTCAGTTTTACATTGATTTCCAATCAGGTTTGTCTTGCTTCTTTATTTTAGTTGAAATAAGCAACTAATAAGAAGATCTGACTTTGATCTGTACAGGCCTCTCTATGTCACCGTAGTGTACCAAGGAAAGTGTTCTCACTGCATGCGGATTGGCGTGGCTGTGCCTCTGTCGGGGACTGTCGCCAGACTTCGGGAAGCAGTGTCTCTGGAAACAAAGATCCCCACTGACCAGGTAGTCCGCCTGCTCACACTGACTGCACAAGGAGCCCCGGAAAGGTGGCTTTCTGTCCGGGAATTTTTTAACAGTTCTCCGCCAAGTATGGTTAGATAGAAGTGTCAAACCAGTTGTTTCTGTGGTGAGGAAAAGGGAAATTAAGACCCAGAGGAGAAACATGTACATAAAACCTTTTCATGTTTTTTTAATTGTGTATACATTTTTAAAAGGAAAAGCTGTGACTTTATGTATAATTACTTAACCCTCTTGAATCATCCGGATGGAGGCTTATGTGGGAAGAACATCCCTGTGGTATTTGAAAGCCAAAGAGGCTTAGAGAACCTGAGCAGTGGCTCTTGATAACCTCTTGCCATCATGTGATTAGAATGGGCATCTGGCTAGTTCCTGCACATAGATGCTCAGTTCTGTTTGTTCTCTGGTTAGAGCTGGACCAATCTCTTACCTTGTTTAGATAAGAAAAAGGAAGTTGTGCATCCCTTTCATTTTTGGGTAAATTTTTTGTATTTTAATTGGTCCAAAATATGTTTGGCCTGTTTGTGGCGTGACATATTTTTGCACACATTCTTTATTCAGTTCACTGTTATGATTTTATTTGGAAAAACATTCCCTATTGGGGTTTACTAAGGAAAGATGAGTCAGTGACTGAGTAGCTGCTCCCTAGATCACTTCTGGAAGCTGCCATACTCGAATAGGAAAGCTGTTACATACTTGGGCTGCAGACAGCCTCATTTCGGAAGTCATCACAGTAAAACAAATAGTAGTCTGCCCTAAGAAGCAAATACCACACATTTTCGTGGACCGGTACTGGCACGTTCATAAAGTGTTCACATTTTTCCTTACACTTAAGAGCACATTGATTCACTTTTTTCCTTTAGGATAAGGGGAAAGGCAGAGAGGAGGGAGGCGTAGGTGTGTGTCCAGGAAAATCTGTTGTCTCTTTACAGCTCCCAGTCCTGTCTGGTTCTTTTTGCATGTGGTTTGAATGAGTGATAGAATTACAAGTTTGTTTTGACCTCATTGTTCTTACTGGAGAAAGTGACTTATGATTACATGTTCGCCTGCAGAAAAACAATGTCATTAAAATCATAGACAGAACATAGGTCAGGAGTATTTTCCTTGGACTGTTTGTGGACTCAGCCACCAGCCCCCTTCACCTCATAGACTCATTATGTTTGTGTTAATAAAGGAAACCGAAGGGGTCCAGTCCAAACCCTTCATTGGAAGGAGGCTCAGAAAAACCATGTGACTTGTTCAAGGTCACAGGGCTGGTTGGTGGCAGGCCGGGACTGGAACCTCCTCATGCCCCATCCAGTGCTTTTCCACTAGACAGTGCTGCTGAGCACGTAACAAAGTCCCTGAATGTCGCCATTGTTTTACCCATCTTTTGTTTTTCTGTGTTACTGTGCAATACTCAACCATTTCAGAAACAAAACTTAGGAAGTATCTCATATAAAGTATCTGAGAACTAGGGGTTACTAACTTTAACATTATGCTATAAATTCATTCCTGTTTTTTCCTGTGCATATACTACATTTATTGTTTTATAAAAATGAACTCATTGTTCTTTACCTTACTTCTTATTTACTTAGGAGGTTTTTTTCATGTTAATGCAGTTATTTATAGCTCATTCTTTGTAATAGCCTTCTAATTCCAGTAGGGCTATAACAGTGGTCGGCAAACTCATTATTCAACAGAGCCAAATATCAACAGTACAACGATTGAAATTTCTTTTGAGAGCCAAATTTTTTAAACTTAAACTATATAGGTAGGTACATTCAACTTTAAATTCAACTTTAAATTCACGGTTTTCATCTTCCGTTTTTCTTTGCTGCTTCTTTGTAGCCATCTCAAACAGGGCACCTAAAAAAATGTTTCATTTTATAATTATAAACCCACCAACACAAAAGAATTACAATTCTTAAATTGATGACAAAAATACCTGTAGGATTTGCAGCTGGTTGGAAAAATACAGGTAACTTTATGCTTCGAGTAGGTACTTTTGTCACCCGTGCGCGATTTGTGGACGCGACTAGCACTAACCACTGCACAATGAGACCGCCGATTGACTGGCTCACTCAACTCGTGCATGAATCGCACGCACTTCCCCCACGCTGCGTATCCCGCGGCCCACCTGCGCCGCGTCTCCCGTCATTCGACCGACCGACTCCCCCCACTTCTAACGCCACTTCTTCAAAATAGACTCGCCCAGGCCGAAACCGACTTCTGTGCATGGGCCACGAAGTTTCAATCGCACTGTACGTGCGCGCCCACGCGGTGGAATTTTGTGGAAGAGCCACACTCAAGGGGCCAAAGAGCCGCATGTGGCTCGCGAGCCGCGGTTTGCTGACCACTGGGCTATAATATATTTAACTAGTTCCTTTTGTTGGACATTGGAGTTGATTTAAATTTTTTCCTAATACAAATATTGATGGTTATTTGACATTTTTTAACCTGGAAAGAAGAAAATTTAATGATGTAGGAGTCAGTCTTGGAGCCAGATGTGGACTCTGTCATTGTCAGAGATTGAATATTTATTAACCTCAGGCAGGTCATTGCCTTCTCTAGTTTCTTCCCCTGTGAAACGGGTAACTCATCTCCCGGGTCTCTTCTCCACCAGAACTCAGAGGAACTCTGGATTTAGTGCCATCACATTCTGAGAGCAGAATACATTGTTCTTCAGTGACAGGGGATCCTGTGCTTCCAAGATTCTCTTATTAAAGGCAAATAATCTGGGCCCTGTGATGTGTCAGAGGCCTCCCGGTTAGGTCCTGATGGTCTGGGGAAGTTCATGGAGAATTAGGAGATCCATTCATATTGACTTCCTGCTTATTCCGTTGTTTGCTTTTTCCCCGTTTTTAGATTGTGTTAACAGAAATGTACTATGATGGGTTCCACCGTTCCTTTTGTGACACAGATGACCTGGAAACAGTCCATGAAAGCGACTGCATTTTTGCCTTTGAGACTCCAGAAATATTCAGGCCTGAAGGAATTCTCAGTCAGAGAGGTAAATGAGCATATGTTTCCATAATGTCACGTAATAGCTGTGTGGGTCAACCGCTGTCTGCCTTTTCAGATGTCTGTTACATGATAGTATCATTTTAAAAATTATGGTAAAATACACATAACACATTTTTTTAAATCTACACTAATAAAAGAGAAACATGCAAATTAACCATCACTCTGTCACTTCGACACTCTGCTATACCCACCAATCAGAGCGACTATGAAATTAGCCCAACAAAGTTGGCAGTTAATTTGCACATGCAGGCGCGGAGCGAAGACTGAAGACGACTGAAGATGGCAGTGGCCACGGAGCTGGAGTGAGCAGGAGGCTTGAGTTACACCCAGCGACGGAGGAAGCCAAGCTTCCAGCCCGCCCTGGGCTCCGCTGGAGGAGCTGGGGGGAAAAAAAAGGAGGGGCTGGGAGCAGCCGGAGCAGAGAAGCCAAGCCTTGCTGCTGTGGCCGGACCAAAGGCCTGGGTCCTGGGTGCCGGAGGAAAACCAGTGCCAGCAGCCAGGGGAAGGAAGGCCTATTGCATGAATCTTTGTGCATTGGGCCACTAATCTATGTATAAAAGGCTAATATGCAAATTATCCCCTTGGGACTTCAGCCGGGAGACCGGGAGTTTAATCGCTTGCTATGATGTGCGCTGATGACCAGGGGCCAGCGCAGAATGAAGGAAGGCCCCAGCCGGCAGCCAGAAGGCCCCAATTGGTCCTGATCGCTGGCCAGGCCTAGGGACCCTACCCGTGCACGAATTTCGTGCACTGGGCCTCTAGTAATGGTACAAATTTTATGGTAACATGTTTTCCTAGAAGAGGACAGTTCTTACTGCTTTAGGCAAGGATATTACCTTAATTCCTAACATTTCTGAGACTACTTTCTCCCTTAAGTGGCCACTTTGGCATCTTATTACAGCAGTCAAGTTATTTATTTATGTATTACTGTAAATTTTTTTTTGTATTATGCTTACCAAATCTGATGCTCAATTTCTAAATTCTAATACCTTTAATGTAGAAACCTTCTCTTGATACTTGCTTTTAAGAAATCTGACACAAACATGTCGCATGCTTTAAACTTTCCCTGTTGTTTGCTGATAATTTATTTCCCCATCTTCTGTCTCAATAGCTTCCCCTTTGTTTCCCCAAGAACCCCTTTCCCCCGTCTCCCCTCCCACCCTAAAGCAAGTACTTTCTGTCTCTATACATTTCCCTTATCTAGACATGAATGGAAGCATATAGCATGTCACCTTTTATGACAGACTTCTTTCCCTTAGCATTATGTTTCAAGGCTCATCCATGTTGCAATGTGTATCAGTCCTTCAGTCCTTCATTCCTTTTTATGGCTGAATATTATTCCATTATATGTATAGGCCACATTTTGTTTGCCTATTTATCTGTCAATAGACATTTGGGTTGTTTCTATCTTTTGGCCATTATTAAGTAGTGCTGCTGTGAACATTCATGTATAAATATTTTTTTGAATAACCTGTTTTCATTTCTTTTGGGTTATATAACTAGGAGTGGAAATGCTAGGTCACATGGTAATTTGCCGGGGTTCTTGTTCCAGCATTAAGAAGGGTTGAGGAAATCTGGAGAAGGCTGTGCATAGATTAAATAGGAGTCCAGAGACAAAAGATAATTTTGAAAGGCATTTGGGGGTCAGAGGAGCCTAGTTTAAAGGAAACTAAGATCCCCTGTCTCAGGACCCCATGCTTTTTATTAACACAAATTGTCCTGAGGCGAGGCAGAGATATACACATCAAAGGATCAGGGTTTCCTATACAGAAACATTGTCAGAATGGGGGAATTAGCCTATGGCTGTTCAGGTGTTTGGCCAGTAGGAGGCAATAACATGTAGATTAATATGTCCTGAGCTATCTGGCAGCAAACAATCATCCCTTTTCAGGTTTGGGGAAATGCCATCAGCCATTCCCAGATTCAGCCCTGCTGTCATGCTGGAATTGGCTTCTGGCAGTGATTCTCTTTAATTTTCTGAGGAACTATCAAACTGTTTTCCATAGCAGCTACATTGTTTTTATTTCTAACAACAAATATATGAGGGTTAAAATTTCTCTCCATTCTTGCCAACATTTTTCATTTTCTGTTTTTTATTGTGGCCATCCTAGTGAGTGTGAAGTGGTATCTCATTGTGTTTTTTTGTTTTGTTTTGTTTTGCCCAAGGGCAAAGGTGGCTTTTATTTCCTCTGTTGGGGAAGTAGGGGAGGGGAACTTCCCCAAGCACACCAACCTAAGGAAGGGGTGGTGTGCCCTCAGCAGAAGAGAGTGGCATGGTCATTCAGAAGGGCTCCTCCAAGTCCACTTTCTGGCCCAGACGGCAGGGTGTGTGCTCTGGAGAGTCACTCCCCTTGGCATGCCAGCTCCTGCATGAATGGAGGCATAAAGAGGTATCTGCTGCTGTTCACCAAGAGGAAGGGGGAGCAGGTGCCCTGACTGTGGGAGCAGCGGACTAGGGTGGTTGACCCCACACCCATTGCCTGCCCAGGATGATAACTGCCGGTGTGACTCTTCTCCAGAGAAGGGCCAGAGAGGCCCAGATGCATTGCTCAATCTGATGGCTGGTCCTTTAAATGTCCATCTCAAACTGTGACTCTTCACCGCCTGCTGGCTTCAGAGCTGTTTTGCAGATGGTTCTGGCTGGCTTCCTTCCGGGGGGGTTCGTCACTTACAGGGCTAGTGACCCCCGGAATAGTGGGCAGGTCCCGTGGGGGTGTCTTGGCCACAGGTGAATTCCGACACTCCATCAGGAACTTGCGGTCATAGATGATCCTGGTACCTCCCGGGGTGGTGCTGAGGAGCGTGCCGCCGGGGATGGTACTGTAGTGCTGAGGGTTGGTGGGGAGTTACATGCCGTTGCTGAGGACCACCCAGTGAGTAGCGGGGATGGCCCAGCTTGGGGTCTGGCTGCAGCTGCTGCCCCGACGTGCCAGCAGCCAGAATGTGGCCCTCCAGCCCCTGCAGCCTCGCTCCAGCCCGCCCCCTCATTGTGGTTTTTATTTGCATTTTCCTAATGATATATGAGCTGATCATCTTTTCATGTGGTTGTTGGCCAGTTATATATTCTCTTCAGAGAAATGTCTTTTCAAGTCCTTTCTCTGTTTTTAAATTGGGTTGTTTATCTTTTCGTTGTTGAGTTGTAAGGGTTCCTTATGTATGCTGGGTACTAGACCCTTATCAGATATATGATTGCAAAAATTTCCTCCATTCTGTAGGTTATCTTTTTACTTTTTTTGATAAGTGTCTTTTCTTTTTTATAAAAATTTTTATTTTTGAAGTTATAGTTGATGTATAATATTATATTAGTTTCAGGTGTATGACACCCTGAGTAGACATTATATAACTTATGAAATGATCACCTCGATGAATCTGGTACCCATCTGACAACATATGTACTTACTACAATACTAGAGGCCCAATGCATGAAGATTTGTGCAAGAATGGGCCTTCCTTCCCCTGGCTGCCGGCACTGCCTTAGCTGTGGCCGGAGCCCCCTTTCCGCCTTTGCTGTGGCCCAGAGCTGCCTTTCTGCCTTCCCACGCTGCCCAGAGGCCCGGAGCGGCTGGGGGCGGTGTGGAACGCTCCGCCCCCAGCCGCTTGGCACCTGCGTATACAAATTAACCCACCATCTTTTTTGGGTTAATTTGCATACCCACTCCTGATTGGCTGGTGGGTGTTGCTAAGGTATGGTCAATTTGCATCTTTCTCTTTTATTAGTGTAGATTATTGACTATGTTCCCTATGCTGTACTTTATATCCCCATGACTGTTCTGTAACTACCAATTTGTACTTCTAAATCTCTTCTTCTTTTTCACCCATCACTCCCAACCCCTCTCTCATGTGACAACAATTAAACTGTTCTCTGTATTTATGAACCTTTTCCTGTTCTGCTTGTTTATTTATTTTGTTTTTTAAATTCCACATTTAAGTGAAATTATCTGGCATTTGTCTTTCTCTGTCTGACTTATTTCACTTAGCACAATAACGTCTAGGTCCATTCATATTGTTGCAAATGACAAGATTTCAGTCTTTTTTATGGCTGAATTACAATCCATATGTACCACCTCTTCTTTGTCCATTCATTTACTGATGGACACTTAGGTTACTTCCATATTTTGGCTATTATAAGTTGTACTTTATGAACATAGTGATGCATATGTCTTTTCAATTTAGTCCTTTGGGTCTCTTCGGATAAATACCCAGAAGTGGAGTTGCTGGGTCCTTATTTGTCTCTTGTTATAGCCTTTGTTTTAAAGTCTATTTTGTCTGGCATAAACTTTTTTGTTTATTTATTACCATTTTTATGAAATATCTTTTTCCATCCCTTTACTTTCAGTTTGTGCGTGTCTTTCGATCTGAAGTGAGTCTGTTTTAGACAGCATATGTAAGGGTCTTGTTTTGTTAATCATTCAGTTAATGTATGTCTTTTAATTCATTTGTATTTAAAGTAATTATTGATAGACATGTATTTATTGCCATTTTATTATTAATCCTTTGCGGTCCAATGTTATTTTTGGAATTCAAACAGTATGGTCCAAATTAATTGACGGGATTGAATGTTTAACTTTTTAATGTTCTTATTGCTCGACGTTGGACCTGCTCCTAGCGCCTGGTCTGTCAAGTCAGCCTTGAGGTTGGACCGAAAAGGGTTAATATACTTGATCTTTTTTTTTTTT
>NW_005370773.1:421421-422176 GCF_000412655.1 Myotis brandtii | reverse complement strand
AACTCTATATCCAGTAGTTTGCTTTCCTCCATTTCTGTCATTTGTGTCCTGTTTCTTTGTCTCCGCATTTTTTATGCTTCCCTGTGTTGATAGAGTGGCTTTGTGTGCTAGGTATCTTATAGGGCCCAGTGGCTCAGCCTCCCCAATTATCTGAGGTGGACACTCTTGGTGCACCCCTTTGTGGGCTTTGTGCACAGTCTTGTTGTAGTTAAGCCTTGATTGTTGTAGGTATCACTGGGAGGAATTGACCTCCAGGCCAATTGGCTGTGAGAATCAGCTGTGTCTGCAGTGGGAGAACTTCTGTGCTGGAGACACCCTTCTGGGGCAAGACTTGCTTCAGTGGGGCTTTGGTGCTCACTGAGTCTGCCCCCTGAGTGTGTCCCTTATGGATCCGAGGAGCTGCAATCTGGATGGTCCCACTCTGACCACTGGGTACACTAGCTCTTGGATCTAAGGAGGTGCTAATCTAGCCTCTGCCTGAGGCTACCCAGCAGGAGCTCAGCTGTGAAGCAGTGCGAGTTGCCTTGGGGCCTTGGGCCAGCTGCAGTTTGTTAGGTAATTTTCAGATTGCAAAGGGCCAGGCCTTTCATATGCAAAAGCCGGTGCACAACTTGGGCGGGGCGGGGGTCCCAGGGGATCAACAGGACAGAGCAAGCAGCTATGGCTGCCCTCAGAGGCCCCGCTTCTCAGTGTCCCGGCAATCGCTGCAAGCACCTCCGAGAGAAAGCTGCCCTCGAGTTCTGACCGATGCCAGA
>NW_005370773.1:407388-421293 GCF_000412655.1 Myotis brandtii | reverse complement strand
CATGCACCTCCGCACCTTTGTATTTTACTTCCGCACCGCACCTCCTCTGAGTCTCGGTATGCTTTTCTCTTTCCTTCTAGTTGTAGAATTTCCACTCAGCCAGCCTTCCTGTGGTTCTGGATGATGTCCGTTCTGTCTTTTAGTTGTATTCTTGAAGTGGTTGTGCTAAGCAGCAATCTCGGGTGTTTACCTATGCTGCCATCTTGGTTTTTTCCTACTTGATCTTTTTTTATTTCTTCTCCTTCCTCTCCAAGAAGACCCTTGAACATTTCATGTAATACTGTCTTGGTGGTGATGAACTACTTTAGCTTTTTCTTGTCTGTGAAGCTCTTTATCTGACCTTCAATTCTAAATGATAACTTTGCTGGGTAGAGTAATCTTGGTTGTAGTCCTTGCTTTTCATCAATTTACATATTTCTTGCCACTCCCTTTTGGCCTGCAAAGTTTCTGTTGAGAAATCAGCTGACAGTCTTATGGGTAACTAACCCTGTAGGTAAATAACAGCTTTTCTCTTGCTGCTTTTAAGATTCTCTCTTTATCTTTAACTTTTTACATTTTAATTATGATGTATCCTGTATGGGCCCCTTTGGGTTCATTTTGTTTGGGACTCTGCACTTCCTGGACTTTATGTCTATTTCCTTCACCAGATTAGGGGAGTTTCTTGTCACTTTTTTCAAATAAGTTTTCAATTTCTTGCTCTGTCTCTGCTTCTTCCAGCAACCCCATGATGTGAATGTTGGTGCACTTGAAGTTGTCCCAGAGGCTCCTTACACTATCCTCATTTTTTTTTAATTCATTTCACTTTTGATTGAGTGTTTTCTGCTTCCTTATATTCCAAAACACTTATTTGATTCTCTGCTTCATCTACTCTATTGTTAATTCCATGTAACTTGTTCTTCATTTCAGTTAGTGTATTCTTCATTGCTGTTGAAGTTCTCACTAAGTTCATTGAGCATCCTTGTATCCATTGTTTTGAACTCTGTGTCAGGTAATTTGCTTGGCACCATTTCATTTAGCTCTTTTCCTGGAGATTTCTCCTGTTTTGTTTTTTCTTTTCCTTTGTGACATGTTTCTTTATCTCCTCATTTTGGCTGCTTCCTGTGTTTGTTTCTATGTATTGGGTAGAGCTGCTACATCTCCTGGAATTGGTAGAGTGGCCTCATTTAGGAGGTGTCCTATAGGGCCCACTGACACAGCCTCTCCAGTCACCTGAGCTGGGTGCTCCAGGTGCGCCCCTTGTGTTGGCTGTGTGCATCCTCCTGTAGTAGTTGAGCTTTGATTGCTGTTCACACATCATTGGAAGGTTGGTCAGCTGTGAGGTGTGGCTCTGACTACAGCAGAGGAGCTGCTGTGCAGGGGCTGACCCTATGGAGCAGAACTTGCTTCACTGGGCTCTGGTGCCAGCTGAGTCTGCTGCTTGTGTGGGTTGGTCGTGGAGGTGATTGGGTTGTCATCTGGTGTGGTCTGAAGCTGGCTCCTGCGTGCACTGTCTCTGAGGCCTCCTGGGAGTTGCAAAGTCAGCTACCACCTGTTGCCTGCCCAGGGCCTGCATGAGCTACAGAGCGATCTGCAGGTGGTTGCTCCTTCTGCTGGACTTGGAGGTGCCCAGAAGGTGCCCAGAGGAGGTGCTCAGTGTGGGAGGGCTCAGAAAAGGAACAATGGACTCTGCCATCACTTCTGTCTGGGAGAAAGCTGTCTCTCCAGCTCTTGCTGTGATATCATACACTTCAGTCCCTTCCCATATGTTCCTGGTGCTTTTCGAACTGCTGCCCAGCTCTGAAGCTCAGAGTGAGTCTGATTAAGTCTTTGGAGAGGCCCTTTAAGAGGAACGCCTAGGACTTCAGCAGCCCTCCTTCTCACTCAGCCACAGTCTGGTTTTTACAGCCAGAAATTATGGGGACTTCTCTTCCTGGCACTGGAACCCCTTACTCCTTATGGATCCACAGCCAAGATAACCCTCCTGGTTTTTAACCACCACATGTGGGCTTGGGCCCAGCCTGCTTTGTGTCGCCTGCCCTTCTACGAGTCTTGATGTGGATTCTTTTTATATTCTTAGTTGTAGGCCTTCTGTTCAACTAGATTTCAGGTGTTCTGAATGGATAGTACCTTTTGATGCATAAAAGTCCTTAATTTTGATGAAGTCTGATTTATCTTGTCATTGCTGTTGCTTGTGCTTTTGGTGTCATATGTAAGAATCCATTGCCAAATCCAAGTCCATGAAGATTTACCCCTGTGTTTTCTTCCAGAATTTTTATAGTTTTAGCTCTTACATTTATGTCTTTGATCCATTTTGAGTGAATTTTTGTGTATGGTATGAGGTGGGGGTCCAGTTCCATTCTTTTGCATGTAAATATTTAGTTATCTCAGCACTGTTAGTTGGAGAGACTATCCTTGGATGTCTTGGTGCCTTGTCAAAAGTCTTTATTTTAGTACCTCTTTTCTTTCACCCCCTAATGCTAGAGCAGTGGTTCTCAACCTTCCTAATGCTGCGACCCTTTAATACAGTTCCTCATGTTGTGGTGACCCCCCAATTTCATTGTTACAAATTGAACATAATTAAAGCATAGTGATTAATCACAAAAACAATATGTAATTATATATGTGTTTTCCGATGGTCTTAGGCGACCCCTGTGAAAGGTTGTTTGACCCCCAAAGGGGTCGTGACCCACAGGTTGAGAACCGCTGTTCTAGACAGTCTGTTATTTCAGTATTCATTATTCTTTGACCCAGGAGCTCTATTGTCTGTTTTCCAGTTGTTGTGTTCTCATGCATGTGCTTTTGTTTATTTAAATTGCTTTCTAATTTTAATTGCATCACAGTAAAAATACCCAAATCACCTGGTCCAGAAGTTTCTCCTCATTTCCTCCACTCTCAGCCGGCTGACTGACTCCTCCCGTCTGTGCTCTAGTTGTAGCTTCTGCTTATCTCTGGACTAGAATATTGTGTGGACATGACCTGTTTTCTCCTGTGTCTGTCCCACAGGAGAAACTGGGAATTCTCTGCAGTTGGGACTACGTTTTGCTTCATCGTTCTGTACCCAGCCACTCAGTTCCTAATATACAGCCCAATTAGTGTTTGTTCAACTGAATATTACCCCAAATCCCCTTTCATTCCCCAATTACTAGAGTTTACACTAAGTTTCTCTTTTTAAGTGAATATGGGGAGGTGCAAGGTTATCATATTCTAGCCAGAGAGTGCCTTTGTTGGAAGAATATGCCACTTTGGGAGTATGTGTTAGTCTTTGTTGTAAAGGCCTTATACTATTGGGTTCAGGTGTATGAGGCTGCTACTTTTCCCAGTTTGCAAATGAGGGAGGAGACTTAGATTAAGGGTCACACAGCTGGTGGTAACTGGGCCTGCACTTTGAATGCAGAGCCAACCTCTGTAGTTGATGGGTATCCCCTCATCGCACTAGGAATCCTGATCACTTTTAGCAGAACAGGTCTTCCCAGCCTCACTTCTGTCAAGAGCCTGGGAAATGAGGCCATTCGTTGTCTCAGATTCAGAATTCTATTACTTTTACTTCCTTACACTAAAGTTTAAAATGGTTAGGAACTGAAATCTGCTGTTCTTTTGTGATTTCTTCATGGTGTTCAACATTAAAACGTATTTTTCCTCTCTAATAGCTTGATGAAAACTCAGTGTTTCCTTATTTCTAGTTCCTGTGTTATTGTTCTTTAAACACATTTTTATTGCTTTCAGAGAGGAAGGGAGAGAGAGAGAGAGAAACATCAGTGGTGAGAGAGAATCATTGATTGGCTGCCTCCTGCACGCCTCCTGCTCGGGATCCAGCCCTCAACCTGGGCATGTGCCCTGACTGGGAATTGAACCATGACCTCCTGGTTCATATGTCGACACTCAACCACTGGGCCACACTGGCTGGGCTGTGTTGTTGTTTTTTTAATTTTTTTTTATTTCATTTATTGAAGGAAGAAGGAAAGAGAGAGATGGAAACATCACTGTTGAGAGAGAATCATTGACTGGCTGCTGTTTGCTTGCCCCCTACTGGGGATCGAGTCGGAAACCTAGGCCTGTTCCCTGTCTGGGAATCAAACTGTGACCTCATGGGTCGATGCTCAACCACTGAGCCACACAGGCCAGGATAGTTCCTGTGTTCTTTATTTTAAAACGTTAATTTATCTGGAATTTATTTTGCTATTAACTATGTATTCATCATTTTTAATCCTCACCTGAGGATACGTTTTTATTGATTTTTAGAGAAGAGAGAGAGAGAAACAATCGATGTAAGAGAGAAACATCAATTGGTTGCCTCCCGTATATGCCCCCAACCAGGGATTGAACTCGCAGGTATGTGTTCTGGACCAGGAATCAAACCTGCAACCTTTTGGTGTACCGGACAACCCGCCAGCCAACTCAGCCAATTGGCCAGGACTATGTATTCATGATTTTAAATTGCTATAATGTTGATGTATCTTAGTAGGTTCAGCAAGTCACATATTACTGGATATTTAGGTTATTGCCAGATTTCTGCTATGAATACTTTTGTGTAAATGCTTTTTATTTTGTTCTCCTCCTGGTGATGTTACTATGTTTTAGGTGGAGGTAGGCTTCATTTCCTTAGGCTTTACCAGGCATTTATTGAGTTGCTACTGAGTGCAGGGCTGCTGCTTGGTGCTGAATTGCTTAGTGCCTCTGATTGACAACTCTGCTTTCAGCAGTTGGTATGGCCTGCCAAACACACATCTGCGTTCACTTTAGTGTAGTTGATACCGTTTAGGCCAGTGGTTCTCAACCTTGGCTGCACATTAGAATCACCTGGGAATCTTTAAAATCCTGACTTCTGGGCCTCATCCTCCAGAAATTCTGTTTTTTTGTTACTAATGTTGTGGTCCCACCCCATAACAAAGAAACAGAATTTCCGGAGGATGAGGCCTAGAAATCAGGATTTTAAAAAGATTCCCAGGTGATTCTAATGTTCAGCCACGGTTGAGAACCACTGGTTTAGGTGATTGTATTAAAGTTCTGTAGTTGCTGTGAATCTAGTTAAATGGAATTTCTTTTTTAAATCCTTACCCTAGAGGACGTGGTTTTTTTGTTTTGTTTTGTTTGTTTTAAAATTTTATTTTATTTTAGAGAGAGAGGAAGGGAAAGAGAGAGAGAACCCTCGATGTGAAAGAGAAACATCAATTGTTGCCTCCCGTACACGTCCTGACCAGAGATCGAACCCCAGTCCAGGTATGTGCCCTGACGGAATCAAACCCCAGCCTTTCTGGTGCAGGGGACGACACTGCAGCCAGCTGAGCCACCTGGTCAGGGCAAGTGTAGTTTCTTATAAGTTTGGCCCTTCATCAGGGAGAAAAAGCAGCATTGGAATATTGAAGATCACTCCACTTGTATTAGCCTTTACTTTTTACTTTTTGAAAAGTTTATCTGGTTGCTGGTTGCACGCATGGCCACACTTTACGTTGTTGTGGTGAATCATCTCTGCAGACTTGCCCTTCTCACACTGGACCTAATGGTCACTGAAGATAAGAGGTTTAATTTTTCAGTTTCTGACAGGTAAGGCCAGCTTAAAAATGACGCTGAAGAAATTATCTGAGTGGCTAGATGAGTCATCTCAGAGTAGATCATTTGTTCCTTCTTTCAACTGCAGTTTAAATTATATAATGACAACATCTTAATTTCTCTACTGGGTCAATTACTTTGTAATGAATGAAGGAAAAGAATTTTAAAGAGATGAAGTAAGTTTTTTCTATTTTATTTCAGGAATTCACTTAAACAACAATCTGAACCACTTAACAGTTGGCGTGGCCCATCATAGACTGTCTTCTGCACACGCAGCAGCAAAGCAGGGGAAAGTGGAGCTGCCGGTGACGAGAGCAGAGAGTGACAAGATCGTCCTGCTGGTGTGCAACCGCGCCTGCACCGGGCAGCAGGGAAAGAGGTGCAGGCAGCTTCTTTTCCCGCAACTGCGGAGGCTTTGAAAAGTCTCCTATTTTCAAAAGTAGGGATAAAAGCATCCGTACTTTTCGTAGTTAATTTTTGATTCTGATGTTTAGAAAGAATATGTGTGTAAGTTGACCTGATTTGAGGGATTTGGAGGGAGAATATAAATTTACGATGATAGAATCTGAGTGAGAACGGCTCTTCAAGCTCATGGTAGTTTTTAAGGCTCCTGTCATATGTCTGTTTCCAGCACAAGCTCCTCTAGTGGCCCCAGACCTACACACCTAGATCCAGCTGCTTTCTTAACAGCTTTCTTTTTCTCCTTTAAATTCTTAACAAATCTACTTGGATGGTATGTACATCACAATCTTGGGTTCCAGACTGAGCTCTCCCTACACCTAGCCCTCCGGCGTTCCCTGAGTGGTGCGTGCCACTCTTCGTTCAGTAGCGTAAGCCAGAAAGCTGGGAGTTGGAAATCTCTCGGGTCTTCCCTCTGTAAGAACTTCCCTCTGCGGGAGTTTCGATGTCTTTTAAAGTAGCCTTCTCCCAGAAGTGATATACTTACCTGAGTGGTGAGCACGGTGTGGACCTGCTTAGGGAGGAAGGCACTTGTTTCTACTCTTTGTCAAGGTAGCATTTATATTAATTGCTTTGGAATAAATTCCTTTTTTAAAGATGCTAAATTAATGTAAATGCAAAATGTGTTGATTTGTGTATTTTTGATGCTCATTAACAAATACTCGAGTGTTGCCAGTGTGGGGGGCACCGTAAACACGGGGGCTATGTAGCAGACAGACAGACAGACAGACAGGATCTGTCTTCCCAGGAGCTTACATCCTGATTAGGACAGTGACTACAAGCAAGTAAACACATTTAACTCAGTCCTTTCCACTTTGAAGATTTTAAAACTGGCTGGGATGATAGAGTGCTGGGGTTGGGGACTGTTAGGGAGGGAGGTCAGGGAGGGCTTTCTTGCAGCAGCTGAGCCTGAGAGGAGAGGGTGAGCTGTGTGAGCCTCTGGGGAAGAGGATCTCATGAAGAGGGGACTTGGAGTACAAAGACGCTGAGCCTGGAGGAGCTTGGCATGTGTAAGGGACAGAAGGGAAGATATGTTAGTCTCTTAGAAGTGAAGACATTGTCATTGAAAATGTGGCCAGATGGTTTACATGTGCTTGTAACTTCATGTCACAGTCATTTTTAGGCAGATAGGTTGGTTCACTGTTGTGTGTCACTTGAATAAACTTTGTATTAGTAGTTGGGTTTCTTGGTGATCTTAGCACCTCTGCTAGGCCTGAGTCAGGGTTTGTCCGATTCCTCCTCACTCACTCACTCAGCATCTACCATGTTACAGCCTACTAAGATAGCAGACCACATTTCCTTCCGCCAGATAGTCACAGTGCATGGTGGAGGCAGAAGAATGATCAGGCTCTGTAAGTTAGTGCTGTGGTGCCAAGACAGGGAACAACCCAACAGGTGCTTCCGCAGAAGGACACCTCTGGGGGTCTTGACGTGGGTGAGTGGGGCCTAGCCCAGGAGCAGGCTGGGAAGGCTTTCCGGGCTGTGGGAATTGGCTGAACAAAGACCTGGGTGTGTGAATTGGACTCATTCAGGGCACACAGCACGTAGGTGTGAACGGCTGGAGCTTGGGGAGTGAGGGCAGCCCAGCGGTGCTCCACCGTGGCTGCATTTTAGAACCGCCTGGGGAACTTCTAAAAAGTCTCAGTGCTTGAGCCATCCACCAGAGTGACTGCAGCAGGATCTCGGGGGGCTGCACTCGGGCACCCTTGTTTAAAGCTCCCTCGGTGATGTAGCCTGCAGCCATAGCCTAGAGCCAGGCACTGCCTCCTGTTCTCCAACACCTGACAGCCCGGCACCGCAGGGGCCCCGTGGCTTCTCCCTGGCTGCCTGCCTGCTGGGCCTGCAGTCCTGTCTGCTCCTCTGGCAGAAACCCATTGCTTGTTTGACCTGTGCTGTTCCAGACTGTTGTCCACTCTGGCCTTCTTTCCTCATCGTCTCCACTGATCCTGTGTCTTGCTTCCTAATATCCTAGCCTCATGTTCCCCCAGAAGCCATTTTGATGAATGAGCTGTTAAATTTCATTTAGAAATCTCAGCTTCTCTTCTGACTTTTTCATCCACTTATGAGAGTTATATTAAATTTCCTGTTTGTTTTATATTGAGAACAGCCCTAAAACCAATTATATAGTGATTCCATTTAAGAAAGTCAGTGGTTGAGTGTTGACCCATGAACCAAGAAATCACTGGTTTGATTCCTGGTCAGGACACTTGGCCTGGTTGTGGGCTTGATCCCCAGTAGGGGGCATGCAGGAGGCAGTTGATTGATGTTTCTCTCTCATCGATGTTTCTATCTCCCTGCCCCTCTCCCTTTCTCTAATGTCAGTAAAAACATATTTTAAAAAGGTCATGAGTAAGGAATACAGCGTAAAGCAGTGATTCCCAAAGTGGGCGCTACCGCCCCCTGGTGGGCGCTGCAGCGATCCAGGGGGGCGGTGATGGCCACAGGTGCATTTGGGGGCATATATCTTTCTGTTTAATTGCTATTAAAATTAAAAAAAAATTAATTTCCAGGGGGCGCTGAGTAATATTTTTTCTGGAAAGGGGGCGGTAGGCCAAATAAGTTTGGGAACCACTGGCGTAAAGGAATGGTTATAATTTAAGGTGATTGAAATGGTTGTGTGTGTTAGGTTTGGACAGCCTTTTGTGCTGCACTTGGAGAAGACAGTAGCCTGGGACCTGCTGCAGAAGGAAATCTTGGAGAAGATGAAATATTTCCTGAGGCCCACGGTTTGCATTCAGGTGTGTACGTGCTCTGGTATTCCGGCCCAGCATGCGTGTGTACCAGTGAAGAAGCAGTCTTTGCAGGGGAGTTCGGAGTTCAGGCCTCTGCTCTAGGGAAGACGGACATGAACTGGAGAGTTCGTAAGCCCTGGTGCAGAGCTCTCCAGTAGGACTCTGAGACGAGGACTTAGCCCTCGTTCTGTGACATGAGCTGCCACTGCAAGTTTCCCTTCCCAAGTTTGTCTAATCACGGTTAGCACGTGGTCTGCTTGGACAGACTTTGTAGAACATCTCTCTGTGTATTTTCAAAATTCGGATTTCAGTGGTAAGGTATCCATGGGAAACTGACATTAAGTTAATGTTGTCGACTGCCACATATTATCTGTCTGTCTTGCATAACATATTTGCTGTGTAAATTGTATTTGGGTAAATGATATTTAAAGTGTATTAGAGCAGCTCAACAACCTAATAGAACATTATGGAGGAGCATTTTACAAAAGTTTGCTCCCCCTCTAATCTGGTTTGGAAACACCACTGTGAAACAGATGCCCTTAGGATAGTGGTTCTCAACCTTCTGACCCTTTAAATACAGTTCCTCATGTTGTGACCCAACCATAAAATTATTTTCGTTGCTACTTCATAACTGTAATGTTGCTACTGTTATGAATCGTAATGTAAATATCTGATATGCAGGATGGTCTTAGGCGACCCCTGTGAAAGGGTCGTTCGGCCGCCAAAGGAGTCGCGACCCACAGGTTGAGAACCGCTGCCTTAGGAGCAATCCAGCCTAATTCTCCTTCCCCGTTTGCTGCAGGTGTGTCCTTTCAGTTTGCGTGTGGTCAGTGTGGTGGGAATAACATACTTGCTGCCCCAGGAAGAGCAGCCACTGTGCCACCCAACGGTAGAAAGGTAAAAACATCACCTTCTAGAATTTCACAAGCGCGCATGTGTGATTTCTAGTGACGTCTGGTATGATTTCCACACAAGTGTGTTCTTTGGGCTCATTAGAAATTAAGTTCTTATTTTACTTTTGACTCATATTAGGATATGATATGCTTCAGGATCCTTTTTGGAAAAGCCTGGAGTACTCATGTGAAGGAAAGCAAATTGCTGTATATCCCAGGACTACAGAAAAATGACACGTTCATAGTCACCAAGGTTGACATTTCCCAAAGTAGAATTCTCATCATGCCCCTTTCCCCTGCCGTCCTTGCAGGGTGACCTGTGTTGTAAAAGACAAAGCCAGGCTCCACAGTGCCGGACGTGTTTCAGTTTGAGGCTGACTGCTTGCCTCTGTCAGGCCTGCTTGCTGCTCTCTCACCATCCTAACCCTTTGGCAGTGGCAGAGTGCCACGGGCTGCTGGACACACAGCACGGCTTCATGTGCCTTTGCATGTGTTGACAGTGTCTTTCCTCTGAGCCTTTGTTCACACTATCCATCCTTCCCCTGTGGTCAAATTGTTCTTGCACTGCGCTTCCCCTGTACTTTCTACACACTTATATTACAACACTCACTGTATTAAAATAATGATATGTATATGACACATAAATATAAAACTCATGTTACTGTTTTATGATTTTTTTTAACAAATGTTGTAGTGCCTGCATTTCAGTATTTCAAAAAAGTCTACAATGTGGTTCTGTTTGAAAGCAGGTTACTGTTTGGTTTTGTTATTAACCTTTTTTTTTTTTAATTGATCATAGAGAGAGGAAGGGAGGGAAAGAGGGGGAGAGATAAAGAGAAAGAGAAACATCGATCTGAGAAATATCAGTATGTTGCCTCCTGCACATGCCCTGACTGGGAATCGAACCTGTATCCTTTCAGTATATGGGACAACGATCCAACCGAGCCACACCAGCTGGGGCAAGTCACTGTTTGGTTTTAGAGATGAAAATTAATAGATTAGATAATGCTTCAAAACATTTCAAAGCATAAGAAGATTAGATGAGTAATATTGACTATTTTTTTTGTGTGTGTAAAGGCTCCCTTTGTGTTCTCTGAACATTTCTTTTTATAAGTACATCCTTTTCTTCTTTTTTAATAAAATATATTTTTATTGATTTCAGAGAGGAAGGGAGAGGGATAGAGAGATAGAAACATCAGTGCTGAGAGAGAATCATTGATCGGCTGCCTCCTGCACGCCCCCTACTTAGGATCAAGCCTACAACCCAGGCATGTGCCCTTGGCCGGAACCGAACCTGGGACCCTTCAGTTCCCAGGCTGACACTCTATCCACTGAGTCACACCGGCTAGGGCAGTAATACTGACCATGAATCCTGAGCTTCTCAGGAGATGAAATGTGCCAAGGCACTCAGTGGGGCTTTATGAAGGAAGGAGGTGGAGCACGAGCAGGACTTAGTGGAAGTTCAGGTTGGCGCAGACAGAGTCCAAGGACAGGCATGGTTTATGGGGAAGGGGTGCAAGAACAGACTTTGTTCCCAGAGAGACTGTTGTCTCTATTTGGGTTGGTGAGAAATTGGACACAGAGTTGGAAAGGTCCTAAAGAACATCTAAGAGTGACTATGGATAGCTTATAACAGGATTCTAAATTTCTTCCAATGCCTATTTCTATACTGGACAATTTTAATTTAAGGGTTTTTTTAGTCCCACTGTAACCTATTTATTATATATGAGGTTGTTTTAGTGGTCTCAGTAGAAACTTTTTCTGATGGGGAATGATGATGATGTTCAGAAATCACATGATTTCAGATTTCAGATAGGATGACCATATTTAAGTAAAATAATTTATTTAGAAAATAACATGTGACTCCCCTCCCTCCCCATCCCCTTTATCTGTAGGGCATTAAAATCGTGTGGACCGGGTGGCACTGCTCATGTGAAATTAGTGGTAGAATGGGACAAGGAGACAAAAGATTTGTGAGTATTTTTTACTTAGTGTTTATAGAGTCATTGTTTTAATTATTTTAAAAGCATGCCTTTGATCTTTCAAATTAGCTGAAACCCAAATTTCTCTTTAACTGTTTAGTGTCCGGTGTGTTGCTAATCCTTTATTTAAGGAGTTTATTATTTCTCTCCTATACATTTTGTTGTTTGCTGCTAATGAGATAGAAGCTATATATTCGTGTGTGTGTGTGTGTGTGTGTGTGTGTGTGTTCATTGTAGGTCCAATTACTTTGATTTGTATTACAGGCCCATTCACTCTAGTAAGTTAGGTAAGATGCATGCCCTTAGTTACAAAGGACAAGAGTATATGGATTAATTAGCATAGTTCATGGCCACTTCCAAAAAAAAAACCAGCTCCAAGTTATTTCTTCTTTTTTTAAAAAAATATATTTTATTGATTTTTTACAGAGAGGAAGGAGGAAGGGAGAGGGATAGAGAGTTAGAAACATCAATCAGAGAGAAACATCGATCAGCTGCCTCCTGCACACCCCCTACTGGGGATGTGCCCACAACCAAGGTACATGCCCTTGACTGGAATCGAACCCAGGACCCTTCAGTCTGCAGGCTGACGCTCTATCCATTGAGCCATACCGGTTAGGGCAAGTTATTTCTTCTTGAAAATAATTTTATAGATAGAGAATTTTTCAAGAACACTTTGGAACATGGGAAATTGCTTTCTTACGCATTGACCTTCTTGCTTATGAAATTATATCTATGCTGTGAAGCTGTGATTCTATTTTGTGTCAGTTTTGCAAGATATTTCTGATAAATGCTTTGCCCCCAATGGCAGCTTGTTTGTAAATACTGAAGATGAGTATATCCCTGATGCAGAGAGTGTCCGTCTGCAACGGGAGCGTCATCATCAGCCTCAAACTTGCACTTTATCCCAGTGTTTCCAACTCTACACCAAAGAGGAACGGGTAAGAGCAGGGGAGCATTTCTTGGGTGGTGCGGTGGTAGGGATGGGGGCATAGCAAGGTGACAACGAAGAAACTAATTATGTCCCAGAAAACTTCCTGGTCGTTTTGCATTTACATAGGTTCTGCACACGTATGGGTATTTTAGTGTAGGGTTTTAAATAATTTTCCTTAGTAACTGGAACAGTGATTCTCAACTGTTTGGTACTAAGAACATAGGTGTGAGAACCTATCTAAATTAATTATAATTAAATAAAATTGAAAGTTCAGTTTCTTAGTTTTGAGTGCTCAGTAGACACAGTGTACATATAGACAAAGTTCTATTGGGCAGTGTCTTTGGACCACTTAGCACAGTGCTTTGCAGACAGTAGGGATTTGGTAAATATTTGCATGTAAGGATGACAGATAGACAAGTCTCTGTGGACAGGGCTCAAGCCTGTGTGGTTTTTAAACTTCTCCAGGTTTGTGCAACTTGAGAAACCTTGACTAAAACACTTGTAATTCATCTTGAAGTGATGTTTAGGATCAGAACTTTTATTTAAATTTTTTAAAAATTGATTTGAGAGAGAGAGAGACATGGATTTGTTGTTTCATGTATTTATGTATTCACTGATTGATTCTTGTATGTATCCTAACTGAGGATGGAGCCTGCAACCTTGGTGTATCGGGATGACGCTCTAGTCAACTGAGCTACCCGGCCAGGGTCAGGTCAGACTTTTGACTACTAATTGTTACTGTTCACTCTACGTACATAGGGAGTTATGCAATTTCGGGTGGAAGAGGACTTGAACGGTCCTTTCTCTCTGATGGTTGGGCTCTGCTGAATTTCAGAGACGTACTCGTTCAGCCACTGTTTGTACACCTTTAGTTGTGAAGCGTTTGCCTACGTAGGAGACTCATCATTTCCTCTTTGGAGGTCCCTGATGGAGACTTAGGTCAGCCTGGACTACATCCCCAGGTCACTGTGACCACATGTGTTCTCTCTAAGAATAGCTGGGGCCAAATATTTGTCTATCTTTTAAATATTTGAAATGGTTTCCATCTTCTCACTGAGTCTTTTCACCCCCAAGTTTTCCATAGCTAGTTCCTTTAATAATAGGTTTCATAAGACATCTTTTTTCAGTTTGGAGCTTATATAAAATAGTTCATTGGTTTTGCATCCTGGTGATTGCCTACTCTGTATAGCACCTTATCCTATTTAGATTTTTTTTTTTAATTGATTTGGGAGATGTTTGAGAATGGCACAAACCTTAGAGGTGAGCAGACCTACTAGATGGCAACACTGGTATTCTACAGAACGTCTCACTGATTAGGAAGGATGAGTTCAAGCTAGCAGGATATATTTTCACTAGAGGCCCAGTGCATGAAAATTCGTGCA
>NW_005370773.1:380250-407371 GCF_000412655.1 Myotis brandtii | reverse complement strand
CCCTCAGCCTGGCCTGCGCCCTCTCGCAGTCTGGGATCCCTCTGGCAGCCCAGGAGCCCTTGGGGGATGTCCACCTGCCAGCTTAGGCCCGCTCCTCCCGGGCCTAAGCTGTAGTTGGACATCCTTAGTGCTGCCGAGGAGGCAGGAGAGGCTCCCACCACTACCGTTGCACTTGCAGTCGTGAGCCTGGCTTGTGGCTGAGCAAAGCTCCCCCTGTGGGAGCGCACTGACCACCATGGGGCAGTTCCTGTGTTGAGTATCTGCCCCCTGGTGGTCAGTGCGCGTCATAGTGACCAGTCGTTCTGCTGTTAGGGTCAATTTGCATATTACCCTTTTATTATATAGGGTAGGGATTCATTCATTCAGTAAATGTTTATTGAGTACATACTGTGTGCTAGGTACTGCACTAGGTCCTGGGGATTTGGCTGGGACCAAGAAAGACAGTGTTTCTGCCATCAAACAAGGAAGTAAAGAAAGCGGAGGTCATGGGTGAGGAAGGAACTGGCATGGCTGAGAAACAGAAAGGAAGCCAGTGTAACTGGAGCACAGGGTGAGGAGAGAGGGGAGAGACTATGCTGGTCTTTGAGTAATCCTGAGTGTCCACCGTGGAGCCAGGCACATGGAGAGCACACAGTCAGCATGCACTGGGAAGAATGAGTAAATGGGGGTCACTTTGGTGGGTGTCCTGGTATTTGCTGAGATAGGAAAGGAGGAGAACGGGGACTATGTTGGTGGAAAGGTAATGAGTTTGGGAATACGCTGAGGTTGAGATGCTTCGGGGTCATATCCTCTAGACCAGGGGTGGAGACGCCCAGCCCTCGTGCCAGATAAGGCCTGCAAAATCATGCCAAGGCATGAGGGGTGAGTTAATTAAATGTTTGACCAAATTTAGCAAGTTTACCAAATAGAGCAGGCTAATGTTTAAGTTGATAGTTTTGTATGGCCCTCGAATGATGTCACAGATATCCAGATGGCCCTTGGCAGAGAAAGGTTCCCCACCCCTGCGCTAGACAGTCATCGGGCCTGTGAGAGAATCCAGCCAGCAGGTGTGTGGGTGCCATTGTGTGCAGTTCCCAGAGAGGTGCTGAGTTGCGGGCGCTGGTCGAGAAGCGAGTGCAGCCGTGTCCTCAGGAAGCTGCGCCTGAGGTGCTCACCATCGTGCCCCTCGCTTGCAGCTGGCCCCCGACGACGCCTGGCGCTGCCCGCACTGCAAGCAGCTGCAGCAGGGGAGCATCACGCTGAGCCTGTGGACGCTGCCGGACGTGCTCATCGTCCACCTGAAGCGGTTCCGGCAGGTGAGGACGGGCCGTGGCACGTGGGCTGAGGGGGTCTCTGGGATCCTGTGCTCCTGTCTGTGTTACAGACACACACCTGCCCCTTGTGTTCTTTCTAGAGTTCAGTGTCCTGTGATCCTTTAAATCCTATACATTTCAGTTCATACTGTGGCTGTTGTATTTTGTTCTGGAGCATTTGCTTTAGGTATGTAAATGCTGTGTTTCAGTTTTTGTGAGTGTGCTTTGGATCAAAAAGAAAAAAAGGAGAGCTCCTTTCTGGGGGCGGGAGGGTGATGTTTCTCCCAAAGGCATGATGGGTGGCGTCCTGCTCCCGGGGGGCGGTGGTGCAGCTGGGGAAATGAGCCAGAGACATGTACAAGGAAGATCTGCTTTGTGTTACATTGCTCTGTCAGTCCGTTTTTCCAGAATGGCTGTCTGTTCTGAGGTAGGATGGTCCGGGACAGCCTCATTGTAGGAGGACTACACGGGAGGTAAACGTAGAGGAGTCTGTGAGGCCTGGCTCTAGGAAGTTTTGTGTCTGAGATTGGGGTAGGCATTAGGGGAGCAGGGTGTGCAGAGCCCCGCCCCGAGGGAGTACGGCCGTGCCAGAGGCTGGCAGCAGCCGGTTTGGCTGGAGCACCAGGTTGGAGAGAAAGGTGCGAGCTGAGGTGGACGGCGTGGGGGGGACGGGTTGTCCATGCAGACCCCTGCAGGCAGAGTGGGACTCTGACGAAGGGCTTAAGTGTGGAGAATTGGAAGTGACAAGAATGAAGACAGGAGGTCTGAAGGGGCCAGTGCAGTCCTCAGGGCTGGGAGGGGTGCTGATGGCTGGGGCTGCAGTCGTGGCAGAGGAGATGGAGAGACTGGGAGAGGGTAAGAGGCTTAGGGCTGCTGACCACGTGGCCTGCACATGGCTCCAGGGCTGGGGCTTTCACACAGATTTGGGGGCCAGCTGTGTGTGCCAACTGCACACTCCTATTGGTGGGGAGCTGTTGAGGGTTGGGACACCAGCCCTCTCTGATTCCTTCCACACACAGAGACTAATTTAGTTTCTTTCTGTGTCTTTTGAAGGCACAGCGGCACCCTCCCAGCACCCTGAACTGGACCCGCAGAGTGTCTTTGACTCTTCTCTCTTGCCCCTCTCAGCTAGGCCCTGGCAGTCACCTCCTCTGCTTGGTTACACCTCTCCCTTGCCTCCTGTTATCTGTCTCCTGCTCCCCATTTCTTTTTAAGATTTTTAAAATTGATTTTTAAAGAGAGGAAGGGAGAAAGAGAGAGATAGAAATATTGAGGTGAAAGTGAAACATCGATTGGCTGCCTCCTGCAGGCCCCCTACCAGGGATTGAGCCCACAGCTAGGGCATGTGCCCTGACCAGGAATTGAACCAGCAACCTTTCAGTGCACGAGACAACGTCCAACTGAGCCACCAGGCCAGGGTTCTCCATTCTTGCTGTCACCCTGCCAGTTCAGACTTTTGGTACTTTTTAGCTGGTTGCAATTGCAGTGTCTTTTTTTAATGTTTTTATTGATTTCAGAGAGAGGAAGGGAGAGGGAGATAGAAACATTGATGAGAGAGAAGCATCAATTGGCTGCTTCCTCCACACCCCCGTCTAGGGATTGAGCCTGCAACCTGGGCATGTGCTCTGACCGGGAATCAAACGGGCAGCTTCCTGGTGCATGGGCCGATGCTCAACCAATTGAGCCACGCCAGCTGAACTGCAGTGTCCTTAACTGATTTCTTAACTTAGACAACTTGTTCTACCATGTTTTATGCACTGTTTACACAGTTCTTTACCTACAGCTCTGATGGCATCACCTCCTCAAAGCCTCAGTACTTCCCCTTGACTGAGAACAAAGTTCAAAATTTTTAGCCTAAGCTTCCTGACCACCTAGGACACATCTTACCTTTGTCTTACGAAAAAATTTCTTCCCTTAATAAATCCATATCTCCTTGGGGTAGCCATTATCCATACCCGATTAATCTTTTTTTTTCAATAAAGTTTAATATGTTTTTATTGATTTAAGAGAGGACTAGAGAGATAGAAACATCAATGATGAGAATCATTGATCGGCTGCCTCCAGCACATTACCCACTAGGCATCGAGCCCGCAAACCCAGCATGTGTCCTGACCGGGAATCAAGCTGTGACCTCCTGGTTCATAGGTCGACGCTCAACCACTGAGCCACGCCAGCCAGGCCTGATTAATTTTTTTTTTAAATATATTTTTTATTGATTTTTTACAGAGAGGAAGGGAGAGGGATAGAGAGTTAGAAACATCGATCAGCTGCCTCCTGCACACCTCCTACTGGGGATGTGCCCGCAACCAAGGTACATGCCCTTGACCGGAATCGAACCTGGGACCTTTCAGTCTGCAGGCCGACGCTCTATCCACTGAGCCAAACCAGTTATGGCCTGATTAATTTTTTAAAGCTCCCACAGACACAGGAAACATTCAGTGAATATTCAGCTGACGGTTGGATTTCACAGGATTTCCCTATGAATGTGTGGAAAAGACAGATTACCCAGGATTGTCAACTAAATGAATAGATGAAGCTAAATCAGTGTTAACTCTTCACGCTACTGCTGGAGGGGTGGGTCAGAAGGGAGCACTGCTCAGTGAGTGGCTGTCTGTGCCAGGCACCGGCTTCGTCTTTCTCGTATGTTATTACTCCATCACTCTCATGCCTTGTGACAGAGGTATCAGGACGAACCACCCGAAATTGTTGGTGAGTCAAAAACCTAAAAGCCCTTTATCAGGTAAGAAGTGGAGACTCAGGGAGTCTCATTACCCCTTATATGTAGGTCATTGCTGGTTCCACGTTTAGTGATCTTAAAACCTGTTCCTCCAGACAGTTCAAACAGTTAGTCTGTTTCCCTATTTTGTGTGTGTCTTGGGGAACATCAGACAGGTAACTCAAGCCACTTCAGCTGCTAGAGCCCACGTTCCACGTTGAACCCGTTCACCACCTGTTTGCAGGAAAATATCATCAGGACTTGTCTTTCTTCTTGTGACAGGAAGGAGACAGGCGTGTGAAACTTCAGAACATGGTCAAGTTCCCCTTGACTGGCCTGGACATGACGCCTCATGTGGTTAAGAGAAGCCAGAGCAGCTGGAGTTTGCCATCCCATTGGTCTCCATGGCGACGACCTTATGGACTCGGGAGGGACCCTGAGGACTACGTCTATGACCTGTATGCTGTGTGCAATCATCATGGCACCATGCAAGGGGGGCACTACACAGGTCTGCAGTGCGAGGGGCCGGGTGTCTGTGCGGATGATTCCTTCAGGCGTGTCTGCTTGTGACAGGGTCACTCTGCCTTAGTGCCTCACTGCCCCTTCAGTAGCCAGTGTGCCAGCTGTGAGGCCAGTCTTCATCCTCCGGATCTTTGTCCACGAGCAAACAGAATTCCCCTCCTTGTCCTGAGCGGGCCCATCAGTGGCGTCTGGTTGACTGGGGAGTGGTGTGTGCAGATGGGCAGCACGCTCCGCTCCCCGAGGACTCGCTGGGCTCACCGTGTCTGCACCCCCACGTATGGTTTCACTCACTCCCGTGAGCTCGCGCCTCCCTGGTTTGGAGTGACTGTGAAGCACTTTTCTAGTATCGTTAAAGGGACTTGGAAGGGTTTTCTTTTTGTATCAAGGCTACATTTACATTTTCATTTTTAAAGCAACTATGTTCATCATATGAAATTTAGACACTACAGAGAGGGAGAAAGGACAGTGCCATCATCCATGGGCTTCTCACTCAAAAATAACCCCTGATAACAGTTTTTAAAATGGTGATGAAGTATACACAACAACACTTACCGTCTTAACCTTCCTCAGTGTGCGGTTCAGTGGCACATCTTTATGGAAGCGTCATCCTCATCCATGTCCAGAACTTTTTTATCTTAAGAGGAGCTCGGATGTTTTCTGCATCCTTTCCCCCTTTCCCACGCTGAGGCCACACCTCTGCTTGTCTGGTGTGTGAAATGGTTAGCCTTAGATTAGAGAACACCGGAAGTGAAGTGCCTCAGCATAGTCGGAGGACGGACCCCGTGTGTACGTGTTCATTGGGAATGCTTCCTGTGATGCCTGTTTTGCACTGGATCTCGCTAGACTTACGTGGTGCCTGCATGGCTCACCTGTGTAAGGATTCTGAAACAGTGCTTCTCAAAGTATCTGTGATGAAGAACCTGTTTTTTTCTTTTTAAAAACTTCCAGTCCTTCATAAACCAATACTTTTGCAAAAATACAATTAAAATATGGCAGTATCAGATTGCTATAAAAGTTCTCCAGTGCTTTTCTCAGTTTTGCTGTTTATCTTGTGGACTGGCATCAGTCTTCCAACCACACTTTGAGTAGCACTGGTCTGACGGCACTTCACTAATAGTGCTGGAAAGAAGGCAACTAGAAGTATTTTGTAAATGCATCATTTACTCATTAATGAGTATTGTGCTCCCTGGTGTTCACGCTGTGGCTGGGGACAGACCATCTGAAGGAAACAGACGGAAGCCAGTGCAAGGCCTCTGTCACCTTCTCTCGGTCGTCCCCTGGCAGTCCCATCCCCACTCCAGAAGAGCAGCCATGGCCACTGCCCTTGCCCTGGCCCCGTTCGCTGCTTTTAGCTCCATTGTTCTCCCGTCTGGTTCCAGAGTCCAAGCTGCACATGACTTCCCTTCCTACAAGCACAGATTCTTAATCTCCTCTCTTTCTGGACCTGTCTGCGGGAGCCCTTCTCACCGGGTGCCCTCACCACTCAGGGTGCCATGCTTGGGAAAGTCGCTCCCACTGCCTCCTCGGGGCTTGCGTGCCCGCCCTGGGGCCATGCTGAGTCTGTCCGTGGTCAGCTACATATCCTAGCACTCCTTCAATCCCACCCCAACAAATAGGTATTGTAGGAAGTGTGGTAAGAATGTACTTCTCTGGATCAAGCTTGTCACACCCTTGATATATCCTTCCAGGATGACAGGAACATTGAGCTGTCCATTCTTGCTGGCTCTTGAATGCTCTGTATTTCTATCTCAGGCTTAGAATTAGAACTGGAGAGAAGGCTGCATACATCCATGAGCTCAAATGGTCTCCGTTTACCAAGGGACTTCCCTGGAACATTGTATGTGCTACCCCCAAGGGAAGCAGGGTTGGACAGGGGACTAGACAATTCTGAAATGAGCTGGGCCCTGCCCTTCAACCGCGGCATGACCGTGGGCAAGCTGGCTGATCTTTCTGAGCCTCTGTCAAATGGGAATCGTTGTAGAGCAGGTCTCATAGGCTAAGTGCATGTGTGGCACATAGTCAGTTCTAAGCAAGTGTTAGCTGCTGTTATGATTAATACAGTACTTCTGGTTCTGTTATCTTCTGTCTCTGATAAACACCAAGCTGTCACAACGTGCTGACCTCAGGGTCTCTCATCCCTGGCACTGCTGACAGTTTGGCTCGACAATTCCGTGCTGTGAGCGCCCCTGCCTCCCACGGAGGCCAGGAGCACCTTCCCCAGGCTGGGACAATCAGAATGCCTTCAGACTTTCCACATGTCTCCTGGGGTAGAACTGTCCCTGGTTGAGACCCACTGGTTTAAATAAATAAGCATATTTTATTTCCTAAGATTAAAAAGAACTTTATCTCTTTGGAATTTTTTGAAACATTTGGCCTGAGTGTGATATGGAATTTGAGTTTTTCACCTCTTTCTCTGTTACTGCATGCAGCCTTTAAAAGGTCTTGAGTTAATTATATGAGCCAAAGAAGCGGTCTCGGTGGGTAGTGGCCCAGCCGGTGCAGCGGGTGCTGACGGGGCTCTCTTTGGCAGCCTACTGTAAGAACTCCGTGGACGGGCTCTGGTACTGCTTTGATGACAGTGACGTGCAGCAGCTGTCGGAAGATGAGGTCTGCACACAGACGGCCTACATCCTCTTCTATCAGCGGAGGACAGCAATACCGTCATGGTCGGCCAACAGCTCGGTGGCAGGTAAGGCCAACCCTATTCTTGGGCAGTTTTTCCCAGAACAGAAGATAGTCATTAATGTCCAGAGAAATTCCCAGAAGGTGTCATGCCTCTGTCAGTTTCATCAGATTAATCCTCACATTTGCATTTAACCTTGAAACCAAAATGATTGCAGTTAAGGAAATGGGGGTGGCGTGTGCAAGCAGCTGTGAACCAGCAGAGTTTACAGGGAGGGGAACGAGTGCTGGGGAGGGTCACTCGTGGGGTAAATGAGCTACGAGCAGCATGGCATGCACTCTGGAAGCAGAGGGAACGAGAGGTTTGGAAGTAGGACGGGGACTTGTCTTTGCCACATGTTGGTTGGGTTACCTCGGGGCAAGTCCTGTCCCAGGCACTTACTGATCCTCTGTAATCCTGGTGCAGTAACACTGGGTGCCTCTGGAGGTCCTTGGATGCATCAGGTTAGGCAACTGCACCTTAAAGCCTTTTGTAAAGGGTTAAACGCTGTTAGAAACAGCCCCTCCCCCCAGTAAGGTTGACCTGTTCTATTAGGGAAGAATTGAAGGCTAAGGTAATAGTATGGCTTGAGTTGAGTGTGATGGGGTCTAGCCATTTGTTTTAATAAATGCACACAATCTAAACAAGGGGCGGGTGCTGCTTAGTGCAGGGTTTGAGTTTAAGAGAGTAAGCCAGGACTGGGGTGTGGGAATGTGCTCAGGTTAGGGGTTGTTGACCCCTGCTCCCCCTGAAGCTGAGGAGGGCTAAGTTAGAAGCTGCTAAAAGGAGGCCTCCCTGGAGCAGTGGCCCCTGCTGGAGTCAGACCCCGCCCCCCAATGTACCCCTCTGTCTGCCGCTCACTCGTTAACAGAAGTGGGGCTCCCAGTGCTGAGGCCTGTCCTTGGTGCTTCCTAGAGTCTGGGGTGTGCTCAGAAATGACACCCTCGTGGGGGCTCCTCGAGACCCTCATGCTGCTGCATGTTCTCAACTTAAGAGCAGTTGCTGTTGCTCTCATGTATTTAAGGGCTTTCCTCAGACACAGGACAGATCGACATCGAGCCCTGTGCTTTTGTGTTTGTATATTAATATTGCGAAAATGATTTTAAAAGTCAACAAACAGTGAGGTGGAGGAAATAGCAGCACGGCTGCTCCCTCTCCTTCCTGTGTGGCAGAGTGTGTGGCAGGCACTGTGTGAGTGCTTCATAAATATGTGTAGAAGGAATGAACGTGAGCGATTGTCTAGAGCCTGTTCTGTTGCCAGCCCTTACGACTTGGATGTGCATTGTAAATGGTCCATCCTGTCCTCATGTTATCACTGCAGACGCGCGTAGCCTGCTCTCCGGCCTTTCGTCTTGGCAGGGGCTGTTGGGAGGCACACTGGGGTCTGGCAGCTCGTGCCCACCTGCAGTGCTCAGGTCACGGTGTGCTGTGCAGGCCCGGGCCCTGGCTGACCTCGATGCCCTCTCTTCCCCGCAGGCTCCACGAGCTCCTCCCTGTGCGAGCACTGGGTGAGCCGGCTGCCGGGGAGCAAGCCCGCCAGCGCCACCTCGGCAGCTTCCTCCCGACGAACCTCCCTGGCCTCGCTGTCTGAGTCCGTGGAGATGACGGGGGAGAGGAGTGAAGACGATGGTGAGTGTGTGTTTTGTGTTTTGGTGACAGACTTCCAAGAGGCAACTCACGGACAGCACAGGATCCCTCCTGTTTAGGAACCAGGTCCAAGAAGGCCGTGGGGCGGTGCCGCACAGTGTCCAGTCGTCAGTGACGTCTGCTGTGCACAGGGCGTGTCGTCTCCTCTCTGACCTAGCACTTCCTTCTTCTCTTTCATCATTTTCGACTTTGAAGGTCTGGAGTGGAGCCTTGACTCTGTACAATAATGAATACATATTTTCAAAGTGCTTTTTAAAATGTTCCAGGCAGCTGTGAGGGGACTCAGTGCAGCGCGCCTGTGCAGGGCCTGGCAGGGAGCTCCCGCCCGCCCAGCGTCTTCCCTCCCTGCCACGCGGTTTCCCTTAGAGGAATCTGGCGCGTTCTTTTTCAGAAGTGTTTAGTACAGAAACTGGTGCCTCTGCGTAGAAGTAGTTTTGGGAAATTCTGAAGATAAGCACAACATAAAAACTTTGGAAATCTGATAAAAATGGAACTCTTTTTTACCTTCACTTACCAGTTGAGTAGTGGCAGCACGCAAGGCTCTTAGTTCCATCAGGGACCAGGTGGGTGGGACCAAGGCAGCCAGCACTGCGAGAGCTGGGAAAGGGGAGACAGTGAGCTCAGCTTCTTCTTTTTTAAAAAAAAATATATTTTATTAAGTTTTTACAGAGAGGAAGGGAGAGGGATAGAGAGTTAGAAACATCGATCAGCTGCCTCCTGCACACCTCCTACTGGGGTGCCCGCAACAACCAAGGTACATGCCCTTGACCGGAATCGAACCCACATCGATCAGCTGCCTCCTGCACACCTCCTACTGGGGATGTGCCCGCAACCAAGGTACATGCCCTTGACCGGAATCGAACCCAGGACCCTTCAGTCCGCAGGCTGACGCTCTATCCACTGAGCCAAACTGGTTAGGGCGAGCTCAGCTTCTTAATGAGACGCTGACTCGCCTTCCTTCCAACAAGCCTCATTCTGCGCCAGCATTGTGATAGCTGTAACATGCTTCTAGTGGTGACAGGTCTTCTGAGAACGGGAGGTGGAGGCCAAGGCAGGGGCTGGGAGGATGTGCCAGCATGGGGGATGTGCCCCTAGCATCAGCTCCCCCAGCTCAGGCTTGTTGCTTCTCAGCTTATATAGTAAGAGTACTGGGCTATGGCTGCTAAGCTCCTATCTAGCTCCTGACATTATTTGAAAAACTGACCAATAAATCTTCACTTATTAAGGTAGAGGTTATTTCCAGCACAGCCTTTCACCTTAGAATTCATTGTCGTTTTAACCGTAGGCCTAAAAGTGGTTTCCCGACCTGTTTTTAACCAGTGGTTGGAGAATCGGTGCCCTCTTAAGTGTCGTCATCTCCCAGGAGTGCTGGTGGTGCCCACAGGACAGGGCCTGGCCCTAGGATCTTCTCAGGCAGACTCTGACATATTCCCCTGCTACCATTAGCATGTGTGTATAGGAGTTGATTTACAATATTTTCTTTGGAAGTTATTTTTTTAAATTATTGTTTAGAGTATTACATATGTCTCCTTTTTCCCCCATTGACCTCTCCCCAGCCATTCCCACCCCTCAGCACATGCCCTCACCCCCCTACTGTCTGTATCCATGGGTTAAGCTTATATGCATGCATACAAGTCATTTGGTTGATCTATTACCACCACCACCACCACCACCACCACCACCCCACCCCCTACCCCCTACCTTTCCTCTGAGGTTGAATGGTCTGGCCAATGCTTCTATGTTCTCTGGATCTAATTTTGTTCATTGGTTTATGTTGTTCATTATATTCCACAAATGAGTGAGATCATGTGATATTTATCTTTCTCTGACTGGCTTATTTCGCTTAGCATAATGCTCTCCAGGTCCATCCATGCTGTTGTAAATAGTTAGAGTTCCTTCTTTTTTACAGCAGTGTAGTATTCCTTTGTGTAGATGTACCACAGTTTTCTAATCCACTCATCTGCTGATGGGCACTTAGGCTGTTTCCAAATCTTAGCTGTTGTAAATTGTGCTTCTTTGAACATAGGGGTGCATATTTCCTTTCTGGTTGGTGTTTCTGATTTCTTGGGATATATTTCCAGAAGTTGGATTACTGGGTTGAATGGGAGTTCCATTTTTGATTTTTTGAGGAATCTCCATACTGTTTTCCACAATGGCTGCATCAGTCTGCATTCTCACCAGCAGTGCACGAGTGTTCCTTTTTCTCCACATCCTCACTAGCACTTGTCGTTTGTTGATTTGTTGATGATAGCAATTCTGACATGTGTGAGATGGTACCTCATTGTTGTTTTGATTTGCATCTCTCGGATGATTAGTGACTTTGAGCATGTTTTCATATGTCTCTCGGCCTTCTGTGTGTGGGGTCAGTTGTTAACGTCACCTCTTTCATTTCTGATTTTGTTTATTGCAACGGTTCTCAACCTGTGGGTCGCGACCCCTTTGGCAGTCAAACTATGCTTTAATTATGTTCAATTTGTAACAATGAAAATACATCCTGCATATCAGATATTTACATTACGATTCATAACAGTAGCAAAATTACAGTTATGAAGTAGCAACGAAAATAATTTTATGGTTGGGGGTCATTATTTCTTCTAACGCAGCGGTTCTCAACCTGTGGGTCGCGACCGCTTTGGAGGTCGAACGACCCTTTCACAGGGGTCGCCTAAGACCATCGGAAAACACATATATAATTACATATTGTTTTTGTGATTAATCACTATGCTTTAATTATGTTCCATTTGTAACAATGAAATTGGGGGTCACCACAACATGAGGAACTGTACTAAAGGGTCCTGGCATTGGGAAGGTTGAGAACCACTGCTCTAACGGGTTTTCTATTCCTTGCTCTGCTTCCTCCTTCTGGCACCCCTATTATGCGGATGTTGTTTTGTTTTGTGTTGTACTAAAGCTTCCTTAGGCTTCCTTGTATTTTAAATTTTCTTTCCAGTTGTTGCTCTGTTTGGGTGTTTTTTCCACCTTGTCTTCTAACTTGCTGATGCGGTCCTCAGTTTCTTTTAGTCTACTGTTGAAACTTTCCATTGTACTCTTTATTGTAGCTATGTCATTCTTCATTTCCTCCTGATTCTTCTGCATTTCCTCTTGATTCTTCTTCATTTTCTCTTGATTCTTACACATGTTGTTGAATTTGTCTTTCCTTCCTTTCAGCGTCCTTATATCCATTGCTCTGAATTCTTTCTGACAAATTGCTTGCCTCCATTTCATTTATTTCCTTTTCTGGTGATTCCTCCTTTTCTTTCGTATGGGGGGTGTTTCTTTGTCTCCCCAGTTTTTCTGTTCCTTTGTGATTGTTTCTATGTATTAGATCAAACTGCTATGCCACGCAGATTTTTTGAGTTTGTCTTATATAGTAGATGTATTGTGGGACCCAGTAGTGCAATCTCTCAGGTCTTTTCTGCTGGGTATTCTAGGGATGCCCCCTACTTGGGATATTTGGGTTCTCTTGATGTAGTTGGGTCTTGAGTGTTATTGTCCCATTCGTGGATGGAGTCTCCTCTTAGCATGTCTGGTTATGTGGCTTGCTCTCTACTATGTTCACTGAACAGTACAAAATACAACTCGACAAGACACAACACAAAGGGAAAAAAACACTTATGTACTCATGATACTGATAACCCCAATAAAAGTGACCACCAGAGAAAAGAGAAGTAGTAAAGAGAAAAGAGAGGAAAAATGATATTGAGGAAAGAAAAAAAGGTAAGAGAGAAAATAAAAAAGAAATATATATATATATATGGGGAGATAACACCACAAAACAAACAAATAAACCAAAAAATGCAAACAATGCACACCCAGAAAAGTGGGGGGACAGAATCTGTACAGGCAGAGCTTATATACAGAAAGTAAGGTTAAGGAATTGAATGAATATGGTAAGGACCACGGTTCAGTATAGAGGCAGTAGAAAGGGAATAAGTGGATAAGAAGAAAAGAAAGATAATAAAAAAAGACAAAACACATTTTTAAAAATTTTAGTTCATTTATTCACTTATTTTTGGAAAAGGAGAATAGAGGAGAGAGCTGATAGGCTTGAGTTTAGTGAGTGAATCTAATTAAACAATTAGAAGAAGAGAGCAGGAGAGGAGAGGAAAAACAAAAGCATAAAAAAATTGACTAGTGAAGAAAGAGAAAAGAGAAGAGTGCATGGACTTGGAGCAGGGGAGAGGAAGTTAGATAAATGAGTAAGCCCACAGAGACTGCGATAATAATAACACATCAATAAAGCAGATAAAGATCAATTTTTAACAAGGGGTAAAAGGAAAGGAAAGAGAAAAACTAAAGTGGGGACAGGAGAAGAGAAAAAGGGAGGAAAATGAGAGAAGTGAGGAAGAAAAGGGTGGGGAAAAAAGAAAAAATAAGATAAAATAAATAAAAACAGAATGAAAAATAATACACAAATAAAAGATTAAAAGAAATGAAAAAATTTTTTAATAAAAGATTAAAAAGTCAAGTGTCATTGGCTTCAGCTGAGTTTTAATGCCCCATGGGGACCCCACTCTTCTGTCTGCCAGTTCTCAGTTTCCTGTTAGGTAGTCGGCACCGTGTTGAAGTTCCAAGTGATCCACCGCTCCTCTGTTTGTGTCTATCTCCACAGCCTTGGCTCCGAGCAGGCAGGACCAATCTGCCCGCTTTGCCTGTCTGCCTGCTGTCAACCTTAATCTCTCCAGCATCTGCTTCTGACAGGGCTTTAGGTGGGGTGGTGCTTTATCGCTTTTCAGGACTCACTGGCCCCTCTTCAACCCAGTCCCTGAGGGCTCTTTGGGGCTACTCATAGTCTTTATGTCCTTTGTACAGCTCAGGGGGTAGGGTGGGTGTGACTGTATTGGCTGTCTTGAGGCTGCTGGGAGGGCTGGTTCTTCAGGAGAAAAATGGCTGCTTAGGTTTGGAAGGTCAGGAAACTCTCAGTGCCGAATTCCCGTCACCTCTCCCCATCCCACTCTCCTCCACAGCCTCTCCCCAGACCCCACAAATCTGCACCTACACCTGCACAGCAGCCTCGGTGAGTGTAATTGAAAGGTCCTATGAACTGGGTTTAGTGAATAAAAGAAGACAAAATAGAGGCAAAACAACCACGTGACTATGAGTTTCTTTCCCCCTGGCACCCCGCGGCTCAGGCAGCTCTTCAGGCCGCCTTTCTGGGTGCAGCCTCTCGCAGCTGTGGGCTTAGATCTAGACTCTCCAGCTGCCAGCAACCCGGGGACCTCCCTTCCACAGTTGGATGTTACACCTGTCCCCAAGGGATGCAGACTTGGTGCCCTGCAGCTTTCTTCTGACCCTCTCTGCCTGGTGGTCGCTCGTCTCTCTCCAGCCCAGACCCACGATCCTACGTTCTCCAGGCATCCTCTGCCCTTCCCAGCTGTGAATTGTCTCACCAGCTGTGTCCAGTTTGCCAATCCCGGGTGGAAGTTATTTGATTTAGTTGCTTCTATCTGCTCTGGGACAAGGCACAGGACATGTCTGCCTATTCGGCTGCCATTTTTTTCTCCAAGGGCTGGAATTGTTTTTGTTTTTTAAAAAAATATATATATTTATTGGTTTCAGAGAGGAAGGGAGAGGGAGAGATAGAACATCGATGAGAAAATACCATTGATCGGCTGCCTCCTGCACACCCCACACTGGGGATCGAGCCTGTAACCAAGGCATGTGCCCTGACTGGGAATTGAACCATGACCTCCTGGTTCATAGGTCGATGCTCAACCACTGAGCCACACTGGCTGGGCTCTTTGGATTTATATTATTCTAGTTATGAATATTTTTAATAAGTCCTGAGTCACTCAGGATAGCAGTGTATTGTCTCTCTAGTCCTTTGCGTGGATGTGCTTTCATAGTTAACAAGTACAGGCACCTGCATGTGGCATTGCGTGTGGCTGACGCTGCGGCTCTGGTGTTCGCTCTGCCTCTAACTCTTGGTGCCATCTTGGGCAAAGACTACCTTCTGTGAGCCCCAGATATCCTTAGTGAGTAAGCTGACTCAGTCGTTCACATTTCTTGAGCATCTGTGGAGTGCCAAGTACCTTGCTGGGCACAGGACTTTTTAAAGATTTTATTTAATTCTCATTGTAGCCCTGTGAGTTACAACAGGAGTCATCAAACTACAGGCCACGGGCCAAATATAGTCCCTGCCTTTATTTTAAATAAGGTTTTATTGGAACACAGCCATACCCATTTGTTGATGTGTCGCCCACGGCTACTTTCATGAGGTGGGGGCCCACAAAGCCTAAAATATTTGCTGTCTGGGCCTGTACAGGAACACTGTGCTGACCCCTGCTGTAGAGCAGGCAGGCAGAGGTAGCTTGCCGAGCCATGAATTAGAATGTGCCTATTGGATAGATAAGGGAGGGAGCTGGCTCAGGAAGATGGGCGTCCCATGACGACTCCTTGAGCCCAGACTTGCTGCTCTGAGCGTCGTGCTCCTGTCGTCACTTCCTTCCCAGGAGGTGCTACTGGCCTCTTTGCTGTTTAGCTGAATGATGTTCTCTTTGTGCATTCAGGAGGTTTCTCGACGCGACCGTTCGTGAGGAGTGTCCAGCGCCAGAGCTTGTCATCCAGGTCTTCTGTCACCAGCCCCTTGGCCGTCCATGAAAACTGCATCAGACCTTCTTGGTCCCTGTCTGCCAAGCTGCAGATGCGCTCCAGCTCTCCTTCCCGGTTCTCAGGGGACTCTCCGGTTCACGCCTCCACCTCCACCTTGGAGAAGATCGGGGAGGCGGTGGATGACAAGGCCTCCATCTCTTGCTTTGGTAGCTTGAGGAGCCTTTCTAGCAGTTCGCAGGACCCGGGCGGTGCTCCCAGTCGACGGGAGCACAAGGCTGCAGGCCGGGCCCCTCTGGCTGTCATGGAAGGCATGTGCAGAGACGAGCCAGACACCCACAGATCAAACTCGGGTGTGGCAGACACACAGAGCAAACACTCAGCACAAGGGGCTCGCTTGCCCCCCGTGTCTGATCCATTTGATAACAATAACCAGATAGCTTACGTGGATCAGAGCGATTCTGTAGATAGCTCTCCCGTCAAAGAGGTGAAACCCCCAAGCCACCCAGGCTCCCTCACAAAGAAACCAGAGAGCACAACCAAGAGTTCCCCCAGCTGCAAAGGCGCATCTGAGCCCGACAGAAGCTTGCGGAAGGGGAGGTCCGTCTTGGCGAGCCGGGGGTCATCTCAGTCCAGCACCTCCCCTTCCTCTCCGGTTCCTGCCAAAGTTTCTGTGAAGCCCTCCCGCTCCCGAAGCAAAGCGGAGTCTTCCAGGGCCCCCACCCCTCCCAGGAAGGAGTCCTCCCCCAGAGCCCAGGACTCAGTGGCCTCTCCTTCGCCCCAGAAGCCGAAGCCAGCTTCTTCCCTCACGTGCACTGCTTCCTCCACCCCTGCCAAAAAGGCCTCGGGCCCTGCCGCGAGGGGCCCCTGCCCACCTGGGAAGGGCAGGACTGCGGATCGGAGCCTAAGTGGAGAGGGCTCCAGACAAAGCCTGGTTTCTGACCGAGCCGGGGTCCCCTCCAGCTCCAAGCCCAACTCCCCTCGGGGGAGCCAGGCCAGGGCGGCAGAGGGCCGGGGGGACGGGAAGCAGGTCAGGAGCTCCTCCATGGCCAGCCTGCGCTCCCCCAACGCGAGTGTGAAGGCTGGTCTGAAGCGGGACAGCAAGTCAGATGAGAAGGGGCTGTCCTTCTTCAAGTCCGCCTTGAGGCAGAAGGAGACGCGGCGGTCCACTGACCTCGGCAAGACGCCCTTGCTCTCCAAGAAGGCAGGTGGGAGCTCCGTCAGGTCGGCCTGTAAGAACGCCGGGGAGGACAGGGCGGAGAAGGGGCACCGGCCTCCAGGCTCCCAGCAGCCAAATGCCAGTTCCGTTGGGAAAGAGCAGCTTGCCTCCAAGGACCCTGCTTCTGCTAGACATTCCCTGCTGTCCAGTCGCAGATCCAAGTCTTCCCCGCTAGACTGCGGAGCACCCGCATCTCCTGGTGGCAGGCAGTCCGCCGAGAAGTCCTCCCAAAGGTTACCTTCGAGCATGCCAGCCTCTGCACGGCCTCCGAAACCTCAGTGACGCCGCTACGCTCCAGTGCGACCTGCGACACGTTTATTTATTTAGAACCCTCCCCTCCCACCAAAGCCCTCTATGCTTTTGTATTTTTTGGGTCATGTGCCTGATGTGCGTGCTTGCGTGCGTGCGTGTGTGTGTGCGTGTGTGTGTGCGCGCGCCCCTGCTTCTGCTAGACATTCCCTGCTGTCCAGTCGCAGATCCAAGTCTTCCCCGCTAGACTGCGGAGCACCCGCATCTCCTGGTGGCAGGCAGTCCGCCGAGAAGTCCTCCCAAAGGTTACCTTCGAGCATGCCAGCCTCTGCACGGCCTCCGAAACCTCAGTGACGCCGCTACGCTCCAGTGCGACCTGCGACACGTTTATTTATTTAGAACCCTCCCCTCCCACCAAAGCCCTCTATGCTTTTGTATTTTTTGGGTCATGTGCCTGATGTGCGTGCTTGCGTGCGTGCGTGTGTGTGTGCGTGTGTGTGTGCGCGCGCGTGTGCGTGTGCTCGGATTTCAATTGCAAATTGTTAAAAGCTTCGCCTTATTCTGCCATTGAACCAAATAACAGCCATAGGCAAAAGCATCAATACCGAGCTAACTGGAAAAATCACAGATGATTCCCTGGACAGTCCCTGTAGCAGTTGTATATATTTCTTTAGAGAACTCTAATGACTCGTTGGACACTAGGGTTTGGAACCTGGGACCAGTCAAGCTGCTCTGCAGAAGGATGAGTTATTTGACCTGGGGTTCAGCTGAGCAGGACTTGTCCTCACAGGGACTGTCATGTGGCACCAGGAGTCCTAAAAACTGTGACACTAACAGACAAACCGAGAGAAAACGGTTGCTTCCTGCACTTTGGCCCCATCTACCAGTCTTTGTAAAGGGCAATATTTTAACACTAATGTTTCTCAGGTATATATACTCAGCCAGGTTAGGAAGGATGTGTATCTATAAGAGGGTTAGAGAGAAGGTGGCCTGTCAGTGACTGTCAGTCCTCCTACTGCCACACATGGACACTTTCAGAGGTAGAAGCAGTCTTTCACTACTTTCATATCGGCAAAGATGTGGGTCCCAAGATGTGGCAAATTGGGTATTCAGAAAGCCAGTCACTCGTAGTTAAGGTTTTTCCCTCCTACATTTGCTAGTGAAGGCCATTGGGAGTTTGAAAAGTAGTAGAGCAGTAGAGGAATCTTTTAAAGATTCCTGGGAAAAGAAAAAGGATTCTCAACTGCACGCATGAATCTCTCCCATTTTCCTCTGGTGTTGCTTTTTCTGTGTTGGACGTTGAACGCTCCATGCCCACGTCTCCACACTCTGGTAAGTCGTGAAGAGGAAAGAAGTTGCTAAGGCAGAAGTCAGTAGTAGTTGAAGCGACGTGTAACAAAGTATTACATACACATTTCTGATCCTGCCTGTCGGGCTCAGTGTGACTGCTTCAGCAATTCACTTACTTCTTCGTGCTTAAGATTGAATCTCTCGCCAGAACTCGGCGGGATCAGTGCAGGTTCTGTCTGGCCCTGTCCATGCCAATTGCATTTTCTGGTTAGACAAGAGAACCTCACAGACATCTCACAGATAAGCAAGATACTGGTTTTCCAAGCTTTCTGGGGGTATCCTGGCAAGTTTTAGTTTATTTCCTCCTTTTTCTAAATGTCAAGAGAGTCTTGGTTCTCATTCTATTTGAATAGCATTTGTCACTTTGCCATGAAATATAGCATGCTATGTTTATATGCTCTTAAATATTAACTTCCAAAAAACTCACAGGCTCTTCAAGTTCTCCCTGAACTCCTGGCGCATGGACGCATGTATAATCCCCCTTCAGTCCTGCTGTGTGTGAGGCGACCACACACACACACACACACACACACACACACACGGCTGTGAATTCTGCACTGCCTTTTGTTGTTTTTCCATGAATACCTCTTGGGAAGTTTCCAGTAGGTTACTTAACTTTATTTTGCTGCTAATTTGAGCATTAGCAGGTAACTCACAAGTCTGGAGGCCGTTTTTGTTGAGGGTAGCTGGAATTTTAGACCCTTGTGATAGCTGAGACTCCCTCGGCTTGTGGAAGTTGCCGTAGTGCTCCGTGACATTTCCTGAGCGCGCGCGTCTGCCCCGCGCCCAGTCCTATGGCTCCAGAGCAGCGCTGCTCCTCGGCACAGTGACTGCCGATGCCCGCCTGCCGGATGTTCTCGCTTCTGACCGCGCGTGGACAGCCGGTCTGTTTGGCACTGGTTTTCTGTATCACAAATGTGGGAGCGCCAGTATCAGGAATTCAGTGTTTGTCTTATTGGAACTTCTCATCATCCTTTCGCTGGCAAACCACATTTGAAATCTATCTGCATCTCTGCAAAGTGTCAGAATTATAGTTTGGCTACATAACAGGTTTTATGAACACCTTTTGGGGCTATAATCATTTAGGCATGAATGGAAGGTAGTTTAATTTTCACAGTGGTAAATATTTTTATTCTTGAGTGCTTCAGGAATGGATTTTCCATTTGGTTTAGTGTCTTAAAAAGCACACTACAAACTTCTTTAATTTTCCATGAGGTCTAGAAATAAAATTTCAGTATCTATAAAATTGTATGCTTATGAATTTAGTCCTTGTTTCAGATTTAAATGGAAAAATCAGGAAGTATTATGGCATTGTCTAGGCATCTCTAAGCGGTTACATTGCTGCGCTTAAGCAGTGAAAAGTTCATCCCTGATCACCAGGCACAGACGTTCAGCCGCCGAGAAGGCTGTCTGGCCCAGAAGTTTGCAGGTCTCTGAGGTGTAGTGTGGGAAGTGGTTACTTGGTTCAGTTCAGGTCTTCGGTAGGTTAGGGACTTGGTGTTGGTTTTGTTTCTTCCCCGGTGACGTTCGGTGCAATGAGCCTCATCCGAGCACTCATTTCCTGGTGGGCACAGAATAACCACCAACCATGGAGTTCGTCTGTCATGTTTGTCCACTTAAGAAACGTTTCATTCTGGATGTCTTTCCAGTGAACACCCCAGGCACTGAAGCTACAGCGTCCCCTAAGTCCCGGGCCTTGCCTTCGTAATCCCTCCCTAATGGGCGAGCACGGAGGCTGTTAGGCTCATGTCATGCAAGACCATCTCCCACCTTTTTGTATTTTCTCTCCCTAAAAGCAGCCTAACAGAGTAATACTACGCTGGGCCAATAGGAGCACTTACCATTTGTCTTGGTAAAGTGTTGTAATTATCTGAGGCTGCCCTCAACTCTTGTAATCATTCTTTCATCATTTATTCACTCGTTTGTTCATTCTGACGCATTGGTTGAGGGCCTGCTCTGCGAGTGAAGGCCAGCTGCAGGCTTCGGGAGTTTGCTGTGGCCGAGGAGCCCTGGGAGCACAGCTGATGGACCGGGTGCCAACGGCGCCCTAAACGAAGTGACAGAGCCAACGGGTTCTGCTGATCCGGCCAAGCCCTCTTGAGCATGTGTGTCCTGGAAACCAAAAGTGTCCTCCTTCACCTCCGGAGGCGCTTTCCTCTACGTCCACTTTTCCAGACTGCGCTGTTTCTATACTTAGGGCTTGAAAAGGTGGTGGTCCACGCTGGCAGGAGATGGATGTGGGGATTTGGGGGGGGGGGGGGGGGGCAGAGTTTGAGAGAAAAATTGTCATCCCTCTAACGATCATGAGAAACAGGAACAGCATGTGAAGGACGGCAGTGGCAGCCTTCAGGAAAATGGAGCAGAGGAGAGCTGTGAGCAAAACTCATTCACATAAAATAAACATCTTTTTCAAGTAGATTGACATCTGATGTTACCTTTCATTCTGATAAAATTACTGATCAGCTGAAGTTACTGTTTCCTGAAGTTATAATTGTTGGATGCAAAGATAATTAGTGTTTCTGGTTGGAATTTTGACATAATATGCAAATGACAAGCACAGTTTCTATAAAACACATATTCTGTGAGGTGGGTTGAACTTTGTATCATTTGGGATTGACCAGAGCAAAATTTGTTGACTAACCAGTGCCTGTGTCCTAACCATAAACACAAAAGGGAGCTGTTACTGTGCAGGCTAAGTTCATAAAGGGTGCATTGTTGCCAAACCTGCAGGAGTATTTTGGGGTAAACGCTGTGTTTTTATTTTGGTTGAGTAGTCAGCCGCATTGCATTGCCTTCGGCTCAGCGCCCAGAGGTGTGTCTTGCAGCTGCGGAGCCTGAGCAGCCACACCTCACCCCGGACACAGGACGCTCTGCATGGCCTGCAGCTACCCCAGAAGCATGCTCTCACTACCTATGCACAGCATCTCCTAAGCAACGTCCACTACACTAAATATGCTTTTTTAAAAGCAACTCTTAGGTTACGGAGCTCTATTTTCGAATTTGTAATTATTAAATGTGGTCTAATCAGTGTAGAAGAGCCCGAATGTGGTCTCTTTGCTTTGCACATGTTTCCCTCAGCCAACTTTTTTGATCATTGGTGAGACTGTGTAAAGTAAGTATTTGCAAGCAGGAGTGGGTGGGGATGTTGAACACACTGGTTTATATACTGTATTTAGCTTGAAGACTTTCGTAAAGTATAGGGATGTTCTAAAAATAACCTGCCATTTTCTATAGATTTTAATTGTTTATATCTTCTAGGGTTCTATTGTGGTCACAAGGAGAGGACATGCCTCCTAGTAGTGCTAACGATTTTAAATGCTTTTTTAGAGACTTAGAGCTACTGTTACAGAAAACTTTGAGCTCCCCAACCATTGGCCACATGAAGACTAAGCTGGTGGGATTATGGTGGCATCGGAGGGTGGGTTAGGTTGTAGATCCATCTCACGTTTGTTTTAACCTGGTGTTTCCCAGTTTGGGGGGGCGGTGAGATCCATGATAGACGAGGGAGGCTTCTTCCCCTCTCACACAGATGCCCCCGATTCCGAGCCTCTTCTGAGATCTGGACACCCAGTGTTCATGAGACTTGTCTAGGGAACTTTTAAGCACCCAGGCCCCGCCCCCTCGCACACTGTGTAGTCAGTGTGGTCGGCTCAGGAACGACCACGTGGATTAAAGCTCCAGGTGTGTCTGAAGTGCGGAGTTGAGGAGCCCTGCCCAGAGCCAGGGCAGAGCCCCAGATTTTGGTAGAATGATGGTTTCTTTGTAATAATTATAATAGCAAACACTAGGCTGCCCCCAAATTCCTTGTTTAGTTCATTCTCTACTTGTCTAGAATGTAATTTCAGGAAGTATTTTTAAATTTAAAAATGAATGTGAAGCATTTTTATTTGGAATCTTTTTTTTTGTAACCCTCATTGGTATTTTTTCATATAATTTTAATAAATCAGATAATGCTCATCCAAAAGTTTGGCTGCATACATTACGGTGGAGGCCAGTGGGATGGAGTGAATCTGGTGAGCTGAGTGCGTGCCAAGGACTTCAGAGTCCCCATGCGCCTCGGGTGGTCATCTCACCATTGCTGCCCGCGAGAAAGAGAAACTTAGTTCCCCTGGAGTTTGCGTTTCAAGGCACAAAGATAGAAAGCCGCAGGCTGGCGGGTCGCGGGAGCGGTGAGGCCTGCTCCGTGGAGGACGGTGATGGGAGTTCCCTCGGTGCTACTCTGCCTCTCACCTCTGGTTAAAACTGAACTCCGGCCCTCACAGCACTGGCTTCTCACGGGACGGACGCTCGGGCTGCACCCGGGCTGCTGTCCTGGGAGCTGCCGTCACAGACTCACAGGCGGCTCGGCATCCTCCACGCGCGCTCAGGGCCGAGTTCCCGCGGCCACGCAGTCGGGGGCTTCCCGTGGCGGAGAAGCGTGTCAGCCCTTTTCAGTTATTTTAGAGCAAGTGCATGCGATTTGCCACTGACTTCTGTTATTTATTTGTGTGTCTTATTCTTCAAGGTGATGCACTTTTAAGAAGCAGAATTTATATTTTTATGTTTAAAAAGTTTTATTTGTGGAACAGCAGTTGATTATATTGCATACAGGTGGAATTAAGAGAAAAGTGAAAATGTAACAAAATACAATAAATTTATTACACGATGCCCTTCAAGCCATACTCCTCTTTCTCCCCCTTGCCAAACTGCATTTTTTGGTGTTAAGCTCGGAAATTAAACAGATATCGGTACCACGCTGATATATACAAAATGCCTTAAAATTGTACTGTTAAGTGAAGAAAATGAGTTGCAGAAGGATGCATGCAGATACTCTGTCAATTTTTTAAAAAGTCACATCCATCCTTTTAACGTGCACAGTCAAGGCGTAGCACCCATGTCTCCTGGGGTAACTCCACCTGGCTCCGGACACCCATTCTCCCCCAGGCCAGCGGCCCTTCCACATCTCCTGTTCTCCCTCCTGCCGCCCCTCTGATGGGAGGAAACGCCAGCCAAACGGCCGTTCCTTCTGGGCCGCTCTCGCCCCTCACAGCTTTGCTCTTCCCTGTTCTGTTCTGGAATCTCCAGCTCCCCGACCGCGGGGCAGGACTCCCTGCTGAGGATGTCCTACCTCGTGTGACCGCAGGGGGTCGCACTCCCACGGCAGCTGCCGCGCCCCCTCAGCAGGCCGAGGCGGGTTTTGGGGAGCAGCTGCAAGCTGAGTGCACAGCATCGGGTTTCCCTAGAAACGGGGGCAGGTCACCCGGGCATTATGGCCTGGGGTTGGGGCAGGGAGGCTCCCAACCCAGGATGCGTGAGTGGGCCACATGTCCTGAAACCCAGCATGCGGCACTTACAAACTCGGGTTTTAAGCGGGAGAATTTTGTTTTAGGTTCCATTGAAGAGTTCAACCTGTTAACGTAAAAAACCATTGAAACCTGTAAAAAAAATTTTGTGAATTTATTTGAGCCAAATTGTCCACATATGCCGGGAAGCAGAGCCTCAACGAATTGAGACAATACTCTGGAGAATGGCGGGTTACATCTATATTTACACATTGCAATCAAAGGAGGGAGGAAAGGTGGGTTACATGAAATCTATTGGTGATAGACTAGAGAGGCGGGAGAAAGCAAAGGGGGGGGGGTAGCGGAACCCCTGGGATTGGATAAAAGGTAAAATGATAGACACATGCTAAGCAGGAACAATTAACATGATAACAACGAAGGAATTTGTGGTCTCTGTCCTGGCGTCCAGCACATTAGGTTGTGCCCCAAGGGGTCCGGACAAAGGGAGGTTACAAGTTACCCAGACATTTCAAGGGTATGTTATCAAAGATGCAAAAAGACAGATAGGCTCAGTTAAGGTAAAGGTTGACCTTGTCAGTGAAGATACCGGCCTAGGAGTGACTATCCACCATAACTGCTTTTAGTTTAAGTTTAATTTCAGACCATCCTTTGTGGTTACTTTAGGTCTGAGTTTGCAGGACCACCACGCAGCCTTCCCTGAGCCTGTCAGGTCAGCATGTGGCCCCTTTCGTCCACAAACCATGCAGTGCACTGATTACAGAGGCTTCGTTATGCGAAAGTTTCATGTCGTAAAATACACAGATTGAGTAGCTAAGCAAATGTATGAGGCACATTCTGTTTCCTCGGAATTTGGAGGGTTATTTTCAAATACCCGAGTGACCAGTATCCCCCTGACAGTTTTCCTGGAGAAAGCCGGCCGTAACCCACAGGATGTGCCTGGAGGCCTGTCCTGCCCAGCGCCCCTCCTTTGGGGGGGGGGCTCTTTGCTCTCCCGGGGGAGGGGTGCTCTGGTTCCCTTTTTGCAGCCCTGTGCCACGTCTCTGGCAACACCTCATAGATATCCTGTCTCCGTGCACTGGGGCTACCTCATGTAGAACCTTCTAGATTCAGTCTTGATTTGGTCTGGTCTTCGCTGTGTCTCCCATCTCAGTACAACGTTCTCTACACAGGGAGAGCGAGAGCCGCCCTCTCCCAGAGCGACAGGGTTTTGCATCCTGCCCGGTGACCCCGCAGCCCAGCGCCCTCTTCTTTAGAGCGTTCAGGGAGGGGACAACCTTGGCTGTCAGCTCCGTTTTTCCTAAAGAAAGTAGGGAGGACTGTGGGTGAAGCCAGTGTCGTGGTCGGAACCTCTGCAGGGCAGGCACGTCCAGTTCCTGGGCCCAGCGGGGCGGGGAGGGGAGTGGGGGTGCAGCGGTGAGGGGAGGGGTGCCAGGCTCTTCACTTAGCAGTGCCCCTGTGCCCGAACGCGGGGTCTGACTACACCTGGGAGGCGCATCCTTACATCCCAGTGCTCCTGCCCTGCCCTTTCCCGTCGCCCTCCAGCCACTGCCAGCCTGGCACACTTCCCAGTGCCCAGTGGCCTGTCTCTGAGATGCTGCGGGGCGGGGCATTCCCTGATCCCCTTGGTGTCTTCACTCCACACCAGTCTCCCAGCCCTTCCTTGAGCCCTTCCCTTTCCCTCCTCCCTTTCTCTTCAGGCCACTTCTCACCAATGGCCACAGCATACGTGCAGATATGTGCAACATACAGCACACACGCCCATCGTACAGCCGTCCCTCGGTATCGGGGGACTGAGTCGGGGACCGCTCAGATACCACATTTGCAGACGCTCAAGTCCCTTATATGAAATGACATAGTATTTGCATACAATCTACACACATTCTCCCATGTACTTTAAATCATCTCTAGATAACTTATAATTCCTAATACAATGTAAATGCTGTGTAGATAGTTGTTTGCTGTGTTATTTAGGGAATAGTGACAAGAAAGTCTACATGTTCAGTATAGGCACCACTATGATCTTCGTAGGCCTAACTGTATACATGTCAGCAACAATGTAACTTTCTTTCAAGTATTTTTTAAAAAATATATATTTTATTGATTTTTTTACAGAAAGGAAGGGAGAGGGATAGAGAGTTAGAAACATCGATGAGAGAGAAACATCGATCAGCTGCCTCCTGCACACTTCCCACTGGGGATGTGCCCGCAACCAAGGTACATGCCCTTGACCAGAATCGAACCTGGGACCCTTGAGTCTGCATGCCGATGCTTTATCCACTGAGCCAAACCGGTTAGGGCTCTTCCAAGTATTTTTGATCCACTGGTTGGTTGAACCCACATATGTGGAACCCATGGATGCCAAAGGCCAGCGGGGGACGGCATGCCCACAGGAGGGCGAATGTTTGCCGCTTCTGTTCCCTGCTCTTTTCCCAATACCTGGGAGAGTGCGAGGCACATGGTAGTTACGTAGCACACATTTACCACCTGGATTAATGGATTTTTTTCAATATATTTTTATTGATTTCAGAGAGGAAGGGAGAGAGAGAGATAGAAACATCAATGATGAGAGACTCATTAATCAGCTGCCCCCTACATGCCCCCAACTGGGAATCAAGCCCACAACCCGGGCATGTGCCCTTATGGGAATCAAACTGTGATCTCCTGGTTGATAGGTCAATGCTCAACCACTGAGCCACACCAGCCGGGCTGGATTAATGGATTTGCTTGGGTCATCACTTAACGGTTCTGAGTGTGCCATCCTGTCTAGGAGGGGAAGACTAACTGCGTTGTAGGGCTGTGGCCATGACATGCTCAGCACAGGTCACGAGGTGCAGGGGCTGGCAGAGGCCTCGTCTAGAGGGACCTTTTATGACCAACTGCATTTGTCTTGAAGCAAATGAGAAACCAGGAAAACATTTTCATTATTGTTGTTTGTTTTTTGTTGTTAATCCTCACCCGAGGATATTTTCCCATTGATTTTTTAGAAAGAGTGGAAGGGAGGGGGAGAGACAGAGAGAAGCATTGGTGTGAGAGAGACACATCAATTGGTTGCCTCCCGACCTGGAATCAAACCTGCGACCTTTCATTCTGCGGGTCAATGCTCTAACCATTGAGAAGCCTGCCCGGTGACATTTTAATTTTGGAGAGAGTGAAGACACAGTTTGTGCCTTCGCACCATCACCATGGCAACGATGTGGGGCCATGGAGTCCCTGCAAGGAGCTTGCTGTGGGAACCTGGGGCCGTCTCTGGAAGGGCTAAGGCAGTGTTGGGTGTGTTAGGTTAGGTGGCTCAGGAGGCGGCGCAAGAAATAGAGTCCAGTGAATCAGAAAAGAAAGGAAAGGAAAAGGTTTATTTCTGCGTCCCCGGGAGACCCACGTACCCCCAAAGACAGGGCACGTGGATTCACGCCAACATGGAGGGGGGCGCTTTTTTTATACTGCGGTTGGGTGAGGGGCGGGGACATGAGCTGAGGTATTCAGTTGAGGAAGCTTCAGCTGCAGGGGGGTCAGCAAGGTATTCAGGAATGAGTCAGTATCTGTGTGGGGGTATGTGGATTCAGGGAGAAGAAGCCGGTATCTGTGTCTGGCACGTAGATCTGTGAGAAATTCCAGGGGGAGTCCATTGTCTCATCA
>NW_005370773.1:377123-379946 GCF_000412655.1 Myotis brandtii | reverse complement strand
CCTTCCTTCCTTCCTTCCTTCCTTCTGCTTTCTTTCTTAATATATTTTTACTAGAGGCCTGGTGCATGAAAATTTGTGCACTCAGGGGGGTCCCTCACCCAGCCTAAGCCCTCTCGCAGTCCAGAACCCCCTCGGGAGATATCCACCTGCCGACTTAGGTCTGCTCCCTGGGGGATCGGACCTAAGCTGGCAGTCAGACATCCCTCTGGCAGCCCGGGAGCCCTCGAGGGATGTCCGACTAATGGCTTAGGCCAGCTGGGAGTGGGACCTAAGCTGTTAATCAGACATCCTTAGCGCTACCACGGAAGTGGGAGAAGCTCCTGCCACCACCACTGTGCTGGCCAGCCATGAGCTGGCTTCTGGCTGGGCAGTGCTCCCCCTGTGGAAGCACGCTGACCACCAGGGGGCAGCTCCTGCGTTGAGCGTCTGCCCCCTGGTGGTCAGTGTGTGTCATAGCGACCAGTCATTCCTGGTCGTTCAGCTTTTAGGGTCAATTTGCATATTACCCTTTTATTATATAGGATTGATTTCAGAGTTCAGGAAGGGAGAGATAGAGAGGGATAGAAACATCAATGATAAGAGAATCATTATTGGCTGCCTCCTGCATGCCCCCTACTCCCCAGCCTGCAACTCAGGCATGTGCTCTGACTGGGAATCGAACTGTGAACTTCTGGTTCATAGATCGATGGCTCAACCACTGAGCAACACTGGCTGGGCTGCTGTTGTGCTTTCTAAGTCTATGCATATTGAACATATGTAGATACATAACTCCTATAACTAACATTATTATTAACTAGAGGCCTGGTGCACGGATTGGTGCACCGGTGGGGTCCCTCAGCCTGGCCTGCACCCTCTCTCAATCTGGGACCCCTTGGGGGATGTCGGAGAGCTGGTTTTGGACTGATCCCTGCAGGCCTCATCCAGACAGGAGGGAGCCCGATCCTGTGCGTTGAGTGTCTGTCCCCTGGTGGTCAGTGCGCATCATAGCAACTGGTCGATCAGTTGTTCAGTTGTTCGGTTGCTTAGGCTTTTATATATATAGATGCTGGAAGTCAGTATACTTAGATTTATCAATATTCACTTCCTGTTGCTCTCACGCCTTCCTGTGTTTCAGTGTTTCCTCTGCGATTATTTGCCTTCTGCCTAAAGCATTCCCTTGAGTGTTTCTTTTTGAAGCCTGCCCATGCCCTTTCATTTGATTGGAAATGACCTCATATTGCCTTTACTTTTGAGGGTATTTTCACTGAGAACAGAATTCCAGGCTGGAAGTTATTTTCTTTCCTTCTCATTCCACAGTCTCCTGCCTTTTACTATTTCTGTAGATAAATAAGCAGTTAGTCTTCCAGCTGTTTTTTGAAAGTGTGCCTTTTTTTCCTAAATGCTTGGAAGATGTCACTGTTTGTTCTCCATCAGTTTTGTTATGATGGGCCTACCTGTGGGCTTTTTGTTTGTTCGTTTTTTATCCTGCATTTTATCCTGCGTGTGTTTGGGAACTTTTCAGGCATTATCTCTAAGTATTGCTTCTGCTTTGTTCCTCCCGCCTCTTCTAGGACTTGGTAAATGGCATCACCATCTGTCCCCTTCAGCTTCTCTGTCCAGAATCCAGGGATCCATCGCTCACCCCCTCCTGACACCTGAGCCATTTGCAGGCTCTGCCCAGCCTACTTTCATGGTCATGTCCTCATCTGCCCACTCCTCTTTCTCTCCGCAGATAACACCGGAGTCCAAGTCACCGTTGTCTCCACGGGGCTTCTGCGTTATTCGTCCTCTACTCCAGGCACAGAAGCCACCTTGCGGTGTGTCGGCCACAGGCCCTGGCGCTTGCTGTTTCCTCTGCCAGGAATGCTCTTGCCCCGTGTTCATAGGGCAAGTCCTTTCTGTCTCAGTGGACCCTGGGACAGTCCTCCTTTGGCCACCACACCAAGCTCCGTCTTCCCAACCTGCAGCCACTCGTCATCTCACTACCGTTTTATTTTCACAGACCTCAGTCTCTGAAGTCCTTACTTCTCTCTTCACTGGCTCACCCCACGTCTTCCCCACTGCAGGCAGTTGCCATTGGAGCAGAGTCTTATCTTTGCTCTGTTCCTGTGTCATTTGGATGCCTTCAGCGATGAGCAACAAAATGTCCAACCAAAGTCTGCCCACTCTTTCCGTTTTTTCAGATGTGCACTGAGGCTCTCCCCCCAAAGGTCAGCCCGATGATGGTGCAGGTCTCGGATAGGAGCCGAGGTTTGTGTGTTCTCACAGTGCAGCTCCAATACCCTGCCCCGTCTTAGGGGACAGGACTTCATAGTCAACATACCCAATGCATTCAGGCACATGGTGCCTAACGGGGAACCTGGGGAAGCCCAGTGAAGACTGGTTTTCCCACAGATGCCTGTTTTTGCTCAGAGTCCAGTGCCAGCTCCCACAGCACACGTCACCGCCAGCCTCCTCAGTCCCCGGAACCTGACACCCGTCTTCCGCGGCGTGGTGACTCGAAAAGCCCGGCCAGTCATCATACAGGAGGCCCGTCGTTTGGGTTTGTCTCGTGCAAGTCACAATTAGATCGAGGTTTTCCATTTTGGGGGCAGAAATATTACCGGAGCCACATGCCCTTCCCAAGTCCCAGGGAGAAGGTGGCAGCGCTGGGCCACTACTGGCGGCAGCACTGCGTCCGCGGGAGAGGCGCGTCTTCTGGGGTCTGCAGGCTGCTGTTTCCCTTTGTCCTTAGGAACCGTCTTGGGGAGACCGTGTCAGACACACATGTCCTGTTTCTCCTCAAGCCTCGGGGCTGCAGCCGTGGGAGCGGGGGAGGCCCCGGGGCTGCAGTGTGTGGGAGCG
>NW_005370773.1:376294-376952 GCF_000412655.1 Myotis brandtii | reverse complement strand
GGGCCCTGCGTGCCGATGAAGCCTGCAGCTGAGGGCCACCTGCCCTGCGCTGTCCCAGAGCAGCGCCGGGAAGCGCAGGCCGCCTTGATGAATGTGTTAGGTCGGAGAGAGCCCAGGATCGCATACATGCAGACATGTGACGAGATAATGGACTCCCCCTGGCATTTCTAACAGATCAGCCTGCCAGACACAGATACCGGCTTCTCCATGACCCCCACACAGATACTGACTCCTTCCTGAATACCTTGCTGACCCCCTGCAGCTGAAACTTCCTCAGCTGAATACCTCAGTTCATGTCCCGGCCCCTCACCCAACCTCAGTATAAAAAAAGCGCCCCCCTCCCTGTTGGCGTGAATCCACATCCCCTGTCCTTGGGGGTACGTGGGTCTCCCGGGGACGCAGAATAAACTTTCCTTCCTTCCTTCCTTTTCTGATCAACTCTTTATTTCCTTCGCCGCCTCCTGAGCCACCTAACCTAATAGAATGAACTAATGAGCAGCAGCGTGAGAAACCAATACCAGTAATTAGCTGTTTCCTAGCCAGTCAGTCCTGTAGAATGTGTGCCGCCTGCTTCTGGGGAAAGAGTGGAAGCGGCTTGCAATGAACACCCAGATGGTCCTAATGAAGACAAACAGATCTTCATCCGCTCAGCCACCAA
>NW_005370773.1:375595-376024 GCF_000412655.1 Myotis brandtii | reverse complement strand
CCGCCTCTGGACGCCCTGGCCCCGAATGTGTTTCACGTGTCATCGCGCCGAACAACCCGTGTGCGCTGCAGGGGGCAGGGAAGGAGGGCCGCCAGGCCAGGCTCCTCAGTGACAGTGCAGGCGGGGCAGGAGGGCGCTGTGCTGCTTCCCAGCTAACAGCCACTCCGGCCCCACCGCCTTCTCCCTGGCCCTGTGGGTGGGCAGAACCTGTCTGTCCGCAGCTGGGCCATGTGTCTGCAGCGTGCTGTCCCCTCCCACCCCAGTGGCAGAAGTGGCTGTGGCCATAGCTGGGTGACCAGTTGACCACTGCTTGCTGAGCCATGAGCCTGAGAAGATGTTGGCCAGAGAGGGGTAAAAGGACTCCCCCTCATCCAATCTCCCTGAACCCCATAGCATCTGTAGGGCCAGTGGGAGGACTGAGAAAATGAC
>NW_005370773.1:369871-375347 GCF_000412655.1 Myotis brandtii | reverse complement strand
CCTGCAGGGGCGGAGTGAGGCTGTCAGTACCTGCCAGGTAGCCAATTGCAGAGGAGGTTATAAGCTAAGGGGGAGGGAACAGCTACAACATAGGAGAAGGGTTTTCACAGATGGAAGGTGACACTCCACACCCTGTCTGTCTAACTGCTACTGAGGTCAGTTAGACGACAAACAATCTAATGATCAAACATGGTATTTCCTTCCCCTCTGGTCTCCCAACCCATCAACTCGGGGAATCCTATATAATAAAAGCCTAATATGCTAAGTGTCCAACCGTTGGACCATTTGACCATTCGATCGGTAGCCATGATGTGCACTGACCACCAGGGGCCAGATGCTCAACACACAGGCATGGAAACATGGAACAGACTGATGAATCTCAGAGGGAAGTGGGGAGGGGGGAGGGTGGGAAGAGATTAACCAAAGATCTTAAATGCATACTAGAGGCCTGGTGCATGGATTCATGCACCAGTGGGGTCCCTTGGCCTGGCCTGCACCCTCTCACAATCCAGGACTCCTCGGGGGATGTTGGACTGCCGGTTTCAGCCTGATTCCCTCAGGCCAGGCAGAGGGACCCCACCGGTGCACGAATCCATGCACCGGGCCTCTAGTCGTTAATGAAGCTCACTCTTGGTTACTGGCATTGACCTGTCTTTACCTTATTCCTGAGAAAAGTCTTCAGACACATGAAGAAATTCATCAGAGAGAAAGAGGGACCGAGGACTCGGAGCAGGTGCCCTGTGTGAAGCCAATCACTGCAGTGAGATTTAGGGGATAAGGCAGAGAAATAGCAAAAGCGTGTGCTCTGCAGGGAGATTACCAGCGAAGCCAGAGGCATCTTTGGAGATACAAAACATGATTGAAAAAATATTGGCTCTCATAGTCAGATGAGTGAATTAAAAGTCTTTATCTAGAAACTCCTCAAACACCCCCACCCCCACACACAGAGCAGCCAGCTCCTAATCTTCTAATCCTCTCCTAATCTATTTTCTGTCTCTATGAATTTGCTTATTCTGGAACCAGATAATATGTGCACCTTTTGTGGTGGCTTTTTTCACCTAGTATAACGTTTTCAAGGTCCATCCCTGTTGCAGCATGAATTGGTACTTGATTTCTTTTCATGACGGGAATGTTCCATTTTGTTCTCCACTCATTGGTTGATGGGCATGTGGGTTGTTACCTGGGATGATCTTCCTAACAATTGTGCTAACTCATCTAACATGAAGGTCCAGGCCAGTGTGGGGTCACACTATGGACACAGCCCAGGGTGCCCGGTGCCAAAAGTGCAAGAGCATGTGGAGAAATAGGCTTGAAGTACCCAGACTCAGAAGTTACCATGCCAGAGGAGTGCCTAAACCTCTCTACTCTCTGCAGAGAACGATATGTAAGCTTGTTGTAAAAGAGATGACCAGGCCTGGGTTTCCTGGAGCTTCCCACCGGGCCTGCAGGGAACACGGCTGCGGGAAGTGACAGCCATCCTTTGACATCGTCACTGCTGTTCCATGTCTCGAGACAAGGACACTGAAGCACAGAGGTCGTAGGCTTCATGTGCCAACTCGAGCAATAAGGGAAGAGGGCAGTGCCACCCGAAAGGAACGGATGGAAGCCAGATTCACAGACTGACCAGGCTCTTCAGTAGTGAGCCCTCCGCACAGAGCTGGCTTGTCACTAACAACAGCCACGAGACAATGAGCAATGCGCTTGGAATCAAAAGACCGAGACTTGAGTCCCAACACTGGTCCTTCTTAGCTGTAAAACCTCAGATACAACAACATGTATGGCCTCAACAGAGTCACAAAGCGTGAGGAAAGTCTACCAAGAAGAGCCCGTTACATTTGTTTTACTTACAGATTAAATGTTACCACCATCTGCTAGAATTTCATTTTGTTCCCATTTTTCTTTGGTCTCTCTCTTTTTTAATCCTCACCTGAGCATATTTTTCCATTGATTTTAGAGAGAGTGGAAGAGAGAGAGAAAGACAGAGAGAAGTATCAATGTGAGAGAAACACATTGATTGGTTGCCTCTTGCACGCACCCCAACCAGGGCCTGGGCCGGGGAGGAGCCTGCAACGGAGGTGTGTGCCCTTGACTAGAATCAAACCCAGGACCCTTTGGTCCACAAGCTGACGCTATATCCCTTGAGCCAAACTGGCTAAGGCTTCTCTGGTTTCTTGAAAGATGGAATTGGTTTTATATTTTCCCTAATAAAATAATTCTCATAAAGAATCTTGTGTGTTTTAAAAGCTTGCTTATTTCTAACATGTACTTTTAGTTTCTTATTGCAAAGCTTTTCTTTATAAACATTTAAATCATTAACCAGATGTGTAGCTTCTTAAACTAAATAACGCATGTCATCAGCTGTATCACACAAGTTGTTGATCATAACATTTTGAATGGAGATGCTTAGATGCTACCATATATATATATATATATATATATGGCTAATATACAAAGTGTCCCCTCGGGAGTTCGACCAGGAGACCGAGAGTTCGATCACTCACTATGATGTGTGCTGACCACCAGGGGGCAGCACAGAATGAAGGAAGACCCCATCTGGCAGCCGGAAGGCCCCAATCGGCCCTGATCATTGGCCAGGCCTAGGGACCCTACCTGTGAATGAATTTCATGCACCAGGCCTCTAGTATATTTATCACTATATGTAATCAAGGTGAAAAGTTTTACAGGATGAAAATGAACTGCTGTTGTAAGGATTTGCTTTTTAAGCTTGTTTTCCCCCAAGTTTGTTGCTTGCCTTCAATCTTAATATTTTTTGTTTTCAAAATATTAAAATATGCCTGCCACTTCTTGTCTTGGTATATTCTAAAAGGCCAAACAGCAGTTCTAAAATACTAGTAATGTATTGCCTGTATTGCCTGTATGGGTGATAGAATGATCTATGTATTTGTACTATCTGCTTGTGTTTTTACTTTCTCCCTAAATTTTCTTTAATGAGCTTGTTCATCTTCAAATAGTTCTTAAAAAAGAACAGAGACTATCAAAATATTTGCAGCCCAAAATGCAGAAAAACATATTATAGAAGTATGCTAGGGGATTAGTCAATTAATATCTTTTTTTTTTCTGGATTTGGTATATTTTTGGTAATTATAATTTTTTTCAAAATGTGTGATTTGTGGTTTATTTTCTCATTTTAAATAAACACTTTTTAATCTAAAAAAATGTCCTTTAGAACTAGGTAAGAAATATAAAGAAACAAGAATTATAAAAGACAAAAGATATGAAACTAAATTAAATGATTCAACATTCATATAAAATGAGTTCCTGAAACACATAATGAAGTGAATGGAGTGGAAGAAAGTTTACTTGACCTGAATACTTAAATCTTTATGTCAAAAAGTTTCAAGGTTAGTTGAAAAAAGGTCTGCATTTGGACATATTTTGTGGATTTTTATAAATTCTAAGTATAAAAAGAAAATACTAAAATCAGATAAAAATATGATTATTAAAAAGGAAAAATAGGTAAAGTAGATTGCTCCCCTAAATATTAGAAGGCAATAGGCAAGAGTTTTCAGAGTTCTGAGGAAAAATGGTTGTGACCCCAGAATTTATACCCTCCCAAACTATTGTTGTTGCATAAGGATAAGAGATAAATAATTTTAGACATTCAAGAACTCAGAAAAAACACCATCCATATGTAGTTATAAGAAATTTACTTGAAGCAGTTTTCCAGCAAAAATGAAGAAATTCAAAATAAGGAACTGAACAAACATGGTATCCATGAAACTCAGTGGTTCCAGCTGTATCCATAACATTAAATGTGAACGGATTAGACATTCCAGTCAAGGCAGAGGTTGTCAGACTGGATTTAAAAACAAGAGCCCACTATATGCTATTTATTTTAAGACTCAAAGATAGAAATTGGTTGGAAGTAAAAGGGTATAAAAGAAATTGCATGCAACCAGTTACCATAAGGAAGCTGGTATGGCTATTCTAATATCACACAAAATAGAATTTCAAACAAAAAACATATTAGAGGGGCATTTTGTAATGATAAAAGGATTGATACATCAAGGAGATATGACAATTACAAACATATATTTACCAAACAATAGACCCCCAAAATACATGAAACAGAAATGGATGAAATTGAGGGAGAAATAGATAATTCAACAATAAGTGTTGGAGAATTCAATATCCCCTTTGAGTGATAGATAGAACCAGAGAGAAGATTAATCAGCAAATAGACTTACACAAAAACAGTGTGAGTGAGTTAGACCTGACAGAGTCCGTGGGCCACTCCGGCCAGCACCAGCAGAATACACATTCTTCTCAGGACTTCATTGGTGAATTCTACCAATATTTAAAAAAGAATTAATATCATTCTCTTCCAAAAAACTGAAGATGAAGGAAGACTTTCCAGCTCATTCTGAGGCTAGTATTACCCTGATACCAAAACAAGACAAACACATCACAAGAAAAGGAAACTACATACCAATATCTCATAAATAAATGTGGAAAAATCCTAACAAAACTGGTAAACCAAATCCAGCAATATACAAAATGGATTACACACCACGACCAAGTGGGATCCCAGCCAGGTAAGTCTGGTTTAACACACTAAAGTCAATTAATTTAATGCACCATATGAATGAATAGAATAAAGGACAACATCCACATAATTATTGTAATAGATGCAGAAAATGTATTTGACACTAAGCAACTTTCCTTCATTATAAAAACACTCAAGAAACTAGAGCTAACATACTTAACATACTTCACGGTGAAAGACTGAGTGTTTTTTCCCTAAGATCAGGAACAAGAAGGGTGTCTGCTCTCACCACTTCGTATCAACCTTGTACTGGAGGTTCTAGGCAGGGCAATTAGGCTAGAAAATGAAATAAAAGGCATCCAGGTTAGAAAGGATTATCTGTTTCCAGATGACATGGTTCTACATGTAGAAAAACCTAAAGAATTCACTAAAAAAACTACTAGAACTGATAAATGAGTTCAGTAAGGTTGCCGGGTACAAGATTAATATAAAAATCAATTGTATTTCTATACAATAGTAAATGAACAGCCTGGAAATAAAATTAAGAAAACATTCATTTACAATAGCATCAAAAGAATAAAACATTCAGGAATAAACTTAACAAGAGATGCAAGATTTGTACACTAAATCTATAGAACACTATTGAAGTAAATTAAAGAAAATTTAGATAACTATAAAGATATCCCATGCTCATGGATTAGAAGGTAATCTTGTTAAGATGGCAATACTTCCCAAATTATCTACAATTAGAGGCCCGGTCACAAAATTTGTGCAAGGGGCTAGGCCCTCGCAGCCTTGGCTGGCTTCATCTGGAAGGTTGTTTGGCCTAATTTGCATATTACCCTTTTTTTAAAAAAATATATTGATTTTTTACAGAGAGGAAGGGAGAGAGATAGAGAGTTAGAAACATCGATGAGAGAGAAACATCGATCAGCTGCCTCCTGCACATCTCCTACTGGGGATGTGCCC
>NW_005370773.1:359657-368174 GCF_000412655.1 Myotis brandtii | reverse complement strand
CTCCAGGGCATGTCCAGTCCATCTCACTCAGTCCTGATCGGCCGGACCCCAGCAGCAAGCTAACCTACCTGTCAGAGCATCTGCCCCCTGATGGTCAGTGCACATCATAGTGACTGGTCAACTGATTGACTGTCTGCCCTCTGGTGGTCACTGCAGGTCATAGTGAGTGGTTGAGCGGCCTTAGCATATCATTAGCATGTTATACTTTGATTGGTTTAATGGCCGACCGGACGACCGGACACTTAGCACATTAGGCTTTTATAATATAGGATGAGTCTATTTTTTTCTACATATGAGAAATATGGAAGTTGGCAGCTGCTGTTTTGGGTTCAGATGCTCAACATCGTCAAGGCAAATATTTCTGAGACTTGCTTGGCCTCTGGACAGAGGAAGAGGAGGAAGGAGACAGGGCAGCACCAATATCAGAAAAGCAAAGCTTTCCCAGGAACTCCACTTCTGTGTGGGTCCCCGGCCACCTCTGGAAGTGGGGCTGGAGGCAGACAGTCACACCATCTGCCACAGTCCCACTGTGTGCACCAGTCTTTGCTCCAGAGCCGGCCGTGTCTCCACAGTTCTTTACAAACACCTGTGAACGGGCGCAGGAGAATGTCTATTCACAATGCTCAGTGCGCATGTGCTGTTGAACTCGGGCATCTGAACTTTCTTTGGCCAATGAAATGGGTGCAGAAGAGGCTTAAGCCGGGCTGTCTTTTCTCCGCCTCTGTGACCATAGAACATGTGTCCAGATGGAGCTGCCAACTTGGGTCACTGCCTGGCTGTGAGGTGAACGCCCAGTTTACCCATTACGGACATGTAGTGAGCAAGGAATGTCTGTTATTTAAACACAGAGACTTTTCTTCTGGGTGTTTGTTACTGCAGCCTAACCTACCCGGACTGATGCAATGTATGTACCAAGTTAGAAAATCCACAACAGCCCTGGCCAGTGTTGCTCAGGGGTTAGAGTGGCACCTGTGCACCACAAGGTCACGGGTTCAATTCTGGTCAAGGGCATGCACCTAGGTTGCAGGTTTGATCCCTGGCCCCGATCAGGGTGAGTGTGGGAGGCAACCAATCAATGTGTCTCTCCCACATTGATGTTTCTCTCTCTCTTCCTCCCTTCCTCCTCCACTTCCCCCTCCAATCCACTCTCTCTGAAAATCAATGGAAAAATATCCTTGGTTGAGGATATAATTTAAAAATATCTACAATAAATCCTCCAAATTAAAATTTACCAAACCATATTTCCTGATCACATCAATAGCAAGAGGATGCCTAAATTAAGATAAATGATAGCCATTTGGAAATAAAACAAAATAAAAATAATGGTTGTAAAAGTTGAAGTCAATACTGAAAAGGTAGGCTATTTAGACATTTAAGATGATGAGAACCCTGTAGAAAAACACACATCAGGCCATGGCTAATGTAATCGTTTGTAAAATCCATATAGTAAAGTTCTTATTAAAATAAATATGCTTAAATGTTGAACGATTGAGAACAATATTATTAAAAATTCAAAACAAGAAGCTGGAAAATGATTAGCAAAATAAAAGTGAGGGGAGGAAATTAATAAAGATAAGAACACACATTAATCACAAGGCGAAAAGTCAGTGGAATTGATTAATTGAATCAAGAACCAGAACTTTGAAAAGATAAATCAAATAGACAATTCTCTGGAAAGTGGGACCCTCCTCGGAGCAGGTGAGAACATAGATAGAAACTCAGTGGAGAGGATGGCAAAGGACAGCACACACTGGGGCATTTCCGGTGGCGTTTGACACACTACCAAAATGTGCATGCCTTGAAAGTGTGATGAATAAATAAAGGTTAGATGGAACTGAATGAGGTTCTCAAATGTGAAGGCTTGTGAAAAAAATTACTTTTCTGCAAAAAGTTTGGGGACCCTGGACCTAGCGAGCAGGGCAGAGCGTGGAGCCCCCTTCCGAGGGCCTGCGGGGAGGGACGTGTCTTGGTCCTTTTGGTCCTGGAGATTGGCCTCATGACTTCGGCTCCGTGGTCCCTGGACTGTGTAGCCAAGGTGGTCGGCTCTGGGCAGCTGTCCCGTCCCTGCTCCTGCACGTGGAGCTGCTGAGGATGCCAATGGAGGGTGTGGCTGGCCACCGTGGAGCACGTGCCCCCGCTGGCTGGACAGCCGGGGTGGAGTTGTCTGATGCAAAACGGAACTCCTTGTGCATGGCCTGGCTTGGGGGTTGTGTCTATGCCGCTGATCTGAGAAGCTGGTAGAGACTTGGTCCACGCCACTACCTGCACCGCAGGACTCTGCCCTTCTGTATCAATGTCCTATACAAGGGGGATAGTCTCGACTGTCCCACCACCTTCTCTCCTCCTCTCTCAGAAGTTTCTCCTAAGTCATCCCCAGGATCGCCGAGTGCTCACAAACTGTGGGTGTTCACAGTGATGCCTCAGCCATTCACTGAGTGGCCCTCATTTCTGATGCCCCCAGGGAGCAACCTGCCCTGCTGGTGCTGGGACCAGGGCCCTTTCCGAGCTCAGGCTCCTGAGCGCTCCTCTCCCCCTTTTCCCAGGCGAGGGGCAGCTGCTGTGGCTGGAAGACCAGGACCTCACTCTGGCCCCTGTTTCCCGTGGAACGTCTCCAGTGCCCGGATCCTGAAAGGCAGGGTACAAACGCACAGGCTCCTGGCCTAGAGTAGAGCCTGCCCATTGGGACTGATGGCCAGAAAGGACTGGCTGGCCGTGCCTTCACTGACGCATGTGTCCAGTCATTCATCTGCTGGTTCATTCACTTAAAAACATATTTATGTGAACACCTACTTAGTGCTGGGCTTTTGTCTAGATGCTGGGGATTCAGCAGTGAAACCAACAGAGAAATTCTTGCCCTCCTGGAACGCACATTCCCTTAAAGCAGGGGGAGAGAACAATAAACAGAATAGATGGGTGAACTGAAATGTGTGCCCCGGGAGTAAGAGTTTACGGAGATAAATAAGACAGAGATGGGAGATGGGGGTGGGGTGGTGGTTGCGGATTTACATGGGGTGGTTAGAGGGCCCACGGAGAGGTGATATTTGAACAAAGGCATAAAGGAGTGAGGGGGGGCCGTGCAGACTCCCCCGAGATCCCAGGGCGGGAGGGCAGGTGAGCCCCACAGAGGAAGCCTGTGAGACACAAGGAGGGAGGAAGGGAGGGAGGTCCTGGAGGGAACAGCGGGTGCAGGACGTGGTCAGAGCCCTGCTTTCTTCTGAGCCACGGAGGTTCGGAGCTGGGGGCCCCTGTGGGGAAGTGGGAGAAGCAGGCGGCCGGGAAGAGGCATCTACAGACCTGGGGCGGCCACGGCGCGGCCTGACAAGTGCTGCTGAGCCGGGCGGGGCGGGGGAGAGGGCGGGAGTTGCGATGGCCCCCACATCGCTGTGGGCGCCACGGACCAGCCTCCCACTGGAACCTGGAACCTGGAACCTGCCAGGGAACAGGCATCCCCTCCCCTTTAGCTTCTTCCTCTCTGAGGCCTGGTATGTTCCCGGGACTTCCTCCAGGGGGCGCTGCTTCCCACCGCTGGGCCAGCGAGCGGCCGAATGTCTGAATCCCGCCTGGTCCTCTCTCTCCAGTGACAGAAGCATCACTGTGGAAGCTGCTCAGGGAGAAACAATGTTCAATTAGGGCCGAGAGACTTAGGCAAACAAACAATTAAATGTTCTGTTACCACCGGTCTGTAGCCGTTTAAGCTGCAGTTCAATAAGGAGTCATTGCAAAGGTCTAATAAGGAACGAAAATGTAAATAGTGTAGCTCTGTGTTGCATTTCAACCATTCAGGCTCGCAGGTGCAAAGGCGGGTGCGGCCGCAGGGGAGGGGCGCTGCGAGAGGAACCGCTGGCCGCGGGGGAGCAGGTTGCACCCGCACAGCGGAGCGCTTTCATCCTGTTCTCTGTGTCTGGGAAGCAGCACCAGAGTTCTGTCTGCAGGAGAGGCGGCTCATGCGACGCTGGATCTAGACTAAGTATGTCTAACAACACCCCCTTAGCTTCGAGGCTTTGAGGTTGCTCAGCTTTGAGGATTTGGAAATAACCTCCGACCTTTTCATGGCGGAGTTGCTTCACTGCAGCCGGAAAAATACCTCCTCCGGCACCTCCATCCCAGCCAGGGCTTTGGGATGGAGGCGCCCCCCCCGCTTCCCCCGCCCCGGGTCTGCAGCCAGCAGAGCCCACACCAGGCACCTCCCTGCCCCTCCCAGGAGGACACGGTCTGAGTGTAGTCCTTGTATAAGTCAGGCCGTTGGGGTTGCAAGTGACAGAAAATCCCACTCCAATTGGGTTCAGCAAAATGGGGAACCTGCCGGCTCATGGAACTGCACATCCAGGAGCTGCCCGGACGCCCACAGGAACCCGAACCCGAACCCTCAGCCTGGCCTGCTCTCCTCGGAGCGGCCTCACCCAGACCCCCTCGGTGGCCCTTCAGCAACGGGAAGAAGGAACAGCTTCTCCTCGCGGCTCCCGTCTAAGACCAGGTGGCTGTGGGCGCTCCCATGGGCCCAGCCTGCAGCCCCGAAACCCCAGTTATGAGTGGGGGCGCGGCAGTTTCCCAAAGGAAAGTCAGAGCACCGTTCCCAGAGGTGGTGGGTGTTTGCTGGGTCACAGCAGCAGGTGACCTCACATCCTTGCCTCCTTGTTTTCACTGTCAAGGTCAAAGCTTCTAAGGCCCTCCAGCCCAATGGTGGAGAGGCTGCAGGACATGTGTGTGCCTTCGTTCTGTGGTGAGAGTGAGCATGGTGGAGAGGCTGCAGGACATGTGTGTGCCTTCGTTCTGTGGTGAGAGTGAGCATGGTGGAGAGGCTGCAGGACATGTGTGTGCCTTCGTTCTGTGGTGAGAGTGAGCATGGTGGAGAGGCTGCAGGACATGTGTGTGCCTTCGTTCTGTGGTGAGAGTGAGCATGGTGGAGAGGCTGCAGGACATGTGTGTGCCTTCGTTCTGTGGTGAGAGTGAGCATGGTGGAGAGGCTGCAGGACATGTGTGTGCCTTCGTTCTGTGGTGAGAGTGAGCGTGGTGGAGAGGCTGCAGGACACGTGTGTGCCTTCGTTCTGTGGTGAGAGTGAGCGTGGTGGAGAGGCTGCAGGACATGTGTGTGCCTTCGTTCTGTGGTGAGAGTGAGCGTGGTGGAGAGGCTGCAGGACATGTGTGTGCCTTCGTTCTGTGGTGAGAGTGAGCGTGGTGGAGAGGCTGCAGGACATGTGTGTGCCTTCGTTCTGTGGTGAGAGTGAGCGTGGTGGAGAGGCTGCAGGACATGTGTGTGCCTTCGTTCTGTGGTGAGAGTGAGCGTGGTGGAGAGGCTGCAGGACATGTGTGTGCCTTCGTTCTGTGGTGAGAGTGAGCGTGGTGGAGAGGCTGCAGGACATGTGTGTGCCTTCGTTCTGTGGTGAGAGTGAGCGTGGTGGAGAGGCTGCAGGACATGTGTGTGCCTTCGTTCTGTGGTGGGAGTGAGCGGGGTGGAGAGGCTGCAGGACACGCGTGTGCCTTCGTTCTGTGGTGGGAGTGAGCATGGTGGAGAGGCTGCAGGACACGCATGTGCCTTCGTTCTGTGGTGGGAGTGAGTGTGGTGGAGAGGCTGCAGGACACGCGTGAGCCTTCGTTCTGTGGTGGGAGTGAGCGTGGTGGAGAGGCTGCAGGACACGCGTGTGCCTTTGTTCTGTGGTGGGAGTGAGCGGGGTGGAGAGGCTACAGGCTGTCCGAGGCCCGCGGGCACTCTCCCAGAGTTTGAATGTGCACTCTTGTGTCCTGCAAACCCGTTTTTAGGAGCGCGCCCTGCAGGACCACTGGCAGGGGTCCGTGAAGGTGTATCTGGAAGAATGTCCAATACAAGCCTCTTGCAGTTGGAAGGAAAAACTGGAACTGACCCAGGAGCCCCCCGACTGGGTGACAGCAGGACACTCGCACGCGGTGGGAGGAGGCGTCCTCTTCCTGCGCCTCCTGAGCACAGGGCTCGCAAATGTCAGGGCATCAGACCCCCGGGCTTGTGGGCCGCATCCTCAGTGCTTTGTTTTAGTGGGTCTGGTGCGAGAGCCAGAGAATTTGCATTTCTGAGCAGCCCCCAGGTGAGGCTGCCGGCCCCAGGACCACACTTTCAGGACCGCCATGTGGAGAGAAATGAGCAAACCTTCCTCAAGTCTGACCCAGTCCAGCTCCGGCAGCAGCAGCAGAGACAGAGGCCTGGACAGGGGTCCAGCGGGGTGAGGGGTTCCCTCTGAGTCCCCCTCCCCTGGCCTGCAGCCCCACCTGACCGCTCGGAGCCGGGCCAGGTAGAACGTGGCCGGACTCCTCGGCAAACATGAGCTCCAGAGATTCCGACAGAGCCGTCTGAGCCGTGCACAGAGGGAGGAAGCGGCTGGTGAGCTGGCCTTGCTGGCAAAGGTGCCGGGTCGGGGAGGAGGGAGGCCAGCTGTGACTCTGCCAGCTGTTTGCCCGTGTCTCTGCGCCTCCCCGCCTCCGCCTCCGCGGGAAGCTGGCTTCTGGCTTCAGGGACAGCATCAGGTGCTTGGGGACAGGGGAGCAGGTGTTGGCAGGAACCAGGCTGTGCGTAAACTAGCAGGTGCTGCTCGCTGCGAGGCAGAGGGTGTTGTGTGGGGGTATTGTCTTCTGCCTCCTTCTCTCTTCAGTCCCAGGCCACCCCCACCCCTCACCCCATCAGCTGAGCTGTGCGGGAACTCTCCCCTGTGCGAGCTTAACGGGACTCCTCCCTGGGCCAGTTTCGCTCCGTCTGGCTCACCAGGACTGGTCTGTGGCATGATGAGGAACACGAGAAAGGAGTGGGGGGCCCCCCTTCTTAGAAACCCCCACCGCACCCCCATCTTTGCTAGAATTGTTCAGTGTCCTGGCAAAGGTCAAGGAGGGAGGGAAGGAAAAGCAGCCATTGCGGCCACGGGCCCTCCCGTGGGCTTCGCTTGTGAGGTCTCTGTCCCCTGGGTACCCCATCCTCTGTGTCCACCAGCGGCCCAGCTCCTTTAAACACACGCCACTGCATGCTCCGTGCACCCCTGCAAAGGCCATGCTGGCGCCCACTCACTAGTCCTGGGCACCTTCTTGAACCAGCGTAGTCCGTTCATGGCACTTGCTTCTTTCTGGACTTGGCTCTCTGGCTCTGTGCTATGCCTTCTCCCCTTTGCCCCTCCCCCTCATCCTTCAGGTTCACACCAACTTGGCTCGTCTCAAAAATTCCTTCAGTTTTCCACCCAAGCCACACGGCCTGGGTTCCCTCAGGTGGCTCCCAATCCTTCTCCTGGTCACCGTCACCTCACCCTTCCCACCCCAGCACTGCGCCTGCAGACGGCAGCCCCACAGGAAATGACTGGCAATTTCTTCTGAGAAATCCTGCCCTGGACCGGAGAAGAGAGACTTGACCTTGAAGCGAATGCCCCTTGATGAAGGCCATGGTCACCGTCACCTCACCCTTCCCACCCCAGCACTGCACCTGCAGACGGCAGCCCCACAGGAAACGACGGGCAATTTTTTCTGAGAAATCCTGCCCTGGACTGGAGAAGAGAGACTTGACCTTGGGAGCAAATGCCCCTTGATGAAGGCCCGCGCCACAGAGTCAGCCTCACACCAAGTCCACACCGTTCCCAGGAAACCGTGAGTCTCAGTGAAGGGAGCCCCTGGTCCCAGGGCCGGGAAGGCTGCCTCTGCTGTCCGCGGTGCTGAACCTGCCAGCCCTGTGCCTCGGAGAGGAACAGGCTCCAAGTCCACAGAAGAACAAGCAAACCCGGGGCTGCCCCTGGAGCCCAAGCCCCACAGGAGGGCGCACACCAGGGGTGCACTCTGGTCACACTCAGTCCTCTGAGGTCGCGCGGCTGGGCCTCAGGTCACTGAGCAAGTAGAAGGACCAACAGGGCACACCTGGCTCACCGCGCTGGACGCCTGGGCAACACTGGTCACCTGAGTCTTGAAAATGCCCACGGGGTAGTTTTCTCGCCTTCGCTTCACTAATGGGGAAGCAGAGGCACAGAGAAGGTGCTCATGGTAGGCCAAGGCCATGCAGCTGTTAGTGGTGGGACCAGGGCTCCAACCCGAGGCGCCCACCCCACCCTGGAACTGGTGACATTAGGCCCACCTGCCCCCACGGTTAGCGGTGATGGCAGCTGCCCCAGAGCCGCTGACATCTGGGCGGCTCACCAGGTCACGTGTTTCCTCCCTGGGACACTTCAAATTTCTATTTTTAGACTCTGAAGCCATTTCAAAACCCCCTGTTTTCCTCCCCCCTCCCCCTCCCCCATACAAATGAACGCGCTTCATTTACTTCCTCATTTCCGGGGAGGGCGCGAACATCAGCAGGACCTCGCGGTACAATGGCCGTTAGATGTTAATGGACCTTTGGTCCCATCAGGCTCCCGAGTTCCGCGAGCCCTGCAGGCCCGGGCGCGGCTCCTCGGAAGCGAAGCCAAGATGAAAAGCTGGCATCATCCGCAGCTTGTCCCGCGTCAGTGCGGGGCCGGCGGAGGGCGGCAGGTTCACCCCCGAGAGCATGTCCCAGCTCCGGAGCGAAACGCAGTCTCCACCCCG
>NW_005370773.1:349447-359420 GCF_000412655.1 Myotis brandtii | reverse complement strand
CTCCAGCTAGAGGCCCTGGAGGCGGTAGGTCAGGGAGGAGCGGCGCAGGGCGGGCGGGAGGAGGCGGCTCGGGCGATCCGAGGGTGGAGGCAGGCGGATGGGCGCTTTCTGGGCGCTGCCAGGTAAGGGAGGGAATTCTTCCCACTTTATGGAGGGAGTTTGGGGAGGGCCCCAGCTCTTGCCTAGGGGGTTCCCTAGACCCTGGGGCATGTTCCCCAGCCCCTGCCCGCGGGAAGGGACAGCTGCGGGGCCTGAGCACCGCTCCTGCCCCTGCGTGTCCCGGGCCCGCGTGCAAGTGCTGCTGCCAGGCCACCCGTGCACCAGGGAGGAGACCAAGATGGACCCGAGGCACTGAGAGTCTCGGGGGTGCTCACGTCTCACCCTCAGGGAAATGCAATTAAAGCCCTGTCTCTGTCAGTGTCTGTGCAGGGTCCTAAAGGCTGGCCGCGCTGCAACCACTCGTCCCAGGGCTCAGGAGCTCCCGACTCGTGTCTGGGGAGCAGTCGAGGGCCTTGGCGACAGAAGCTGCTGAGCTGCTCTTTTCAGTGTCCTGCTGGGGCCAGGGGGCCGGGCGGCAGACGGGCTGGAGGGCCGGCTTTGGTGTGACTTCCTGCAGGGCCCCTCTAGCCCGGAGCATCTTCCTGGGTGCGTCCCAAGGGAGCCCCATGTTACAGTCACAGTCATTGAGGATGTAATTCATGCACCAGTGATTGCCCTTGGAGAGCGGCAGCCATGCTGGCTTAATGCATTTAATACCTGCCATCGTGGCCCCCAAGTAACGGTGGCGTTTATATTACATACAGCCTGCTTCATAGAAGTCAGGCACTGCTCGTAAATCCTCAAGCCAATAATAATAATAATAATAATAATACTTAGTAATAATAATAATAGATAACATTTATTGAGAACTGGGCAATGCTTTGATGAACTCAGTCTCCAGAAGACAGACGTGTGGATGGATAACTTGTGTGGGTGGTCAGGGCTGTGTCTGCTCAGACGGGACCCAGGCCCAGGGTTCTGGTTCATTTGCACGGGTGGTTGCATGAGGGCAGGGAACTATGATGAGCTCCTTTCCAGCGAAGACAGACGGCATGTCCCAGGCCACATCCCGTGGCCCCTGTTAGATTTCAGCAGCAGCCATGTGGGCAGTTCTCATTACGTGGACAGTGTCCCACCTCAAGTACCTGCCCTCGCCTTGCTTTTCTGCCTCAGCTCTCGGGCAGGCAGGGGAGGTAAACCCCAGGACCTGGGAGGAGTGGGTGACAGTCCCAGGCTCCTGTTCTTCAGAGGGAGTCACTCGGATTGTCCCAGGGGGACTGGGTCCTCGTGACCCACAGCACTAATCAGTCAACAGCACAGTCTTATCCTTTCCTGCATCCCCTATTTCTCTCCTGCTTCTCCACTCTTCTTGAAATCACCTGTCAAATAACGACTGTCACCTAAACCCTTGTCTCCGGCCCTGCTTTGAGGGGTCCCATACTAAGGCAGTCACATGGGATGTCACATGAGAGAGACATAGCGATTCTGCGTGAACTGCTGTGTATTTAAGTCTTTCTGTTTCAGCAACTTATCCTGTAACCTAACCGATACCGTCAATAGGAAAGGGTCTGAGCAAGCAAATTATGAGAATAAATGCTGATGTGACCTCATTTGTGCCCAAGGCTGGGGAGGCCTGGGGGCATTCAGGTTACATAACTCTGCTGTGTGGGGTGTTAGGCACTGTGAGCAGAGCACCTGGGGGTTAGCTGGCATCCAGGCTCCCTTCTGACTTGTCACCGACCTCAGGGGCTCCCTTCCTAGCTTGTGCGCCCTTTCCGCTAACGATGTCTGCTCCCAGGCCGTTTCTCCCCATCCTCTCCTCCTCGGGTTGGCTGTGCAGTGGGGCTTGGGCTGTGTTGCGTGGAGGGGGCTTCAAAGGGAATTCTCAGTCATCTTTGGGGAAGTGGGCCCCACAGTTAGCATAGCGGCGCTGGAGCAAGCACACCCTGCCTGTGTTTCTCCTACTTGCTCTCCAGGTCTCTCAGTCATGCTTTGTCTCCTTACCTATCAACAGAGCCGGTGGTGGTAGCTGTGCTGTTAGTTTTCTATTGTTGTGTATCCAATGGCCACAGACCTGGTGGCTAAACAGCACCCAGTTATTACCTCACAGCTCTGTGGCTCAGCAGTCAGGGTGGGCTCAGCTGGGTTCTCTGTTTCAGGTCTCCGGACGCTAAAACCGAGGTGCCAGCTGGGCTGGGTTCTCACCTGGAGGCCCTGGAGAAGCAATCACTTCTAGACTCATTCTGAGTTTTGGCAGAGTTCAGTTCCTTGTGGTTGTAGGACCGAGGTCCCAATTTCCTGGCTGGCTGTTGGCCACTCCACTCTCTAGTCCTTATATATAGTCCCTTCATATTCAAAGCCAGAAGTGCCACACTGACACTTTCTCATCCTTGGAATATTTCTGATTTACCCTACCAGCTGGAGACAATGCTCAGCTTTTAAAGGGCTCACAGGGTTATACCAGGCTCACCAGTTAATAGTTTTTTTAAAAAAAAATTAACTCATTCAACTGATAAGTAACCTTAATTACACCTGTAAAATCTCTTTTCCACATCAGGTAATATGATTTTGCATCAGTTTCAGGCTTGAGGATTAGAGCAGGAAATCACTGTCAGCTATCTTAGAATCCAGCCTGCCGCCTCTATAGCCCCTTGAATCTTAGAATGTTTAACCATCATCTTTCCTCAGGGGGAAGGAAAAGTGACCCCTTTGCTGGATTTGGGGAAAGACACTGCCCCCACACTGTGGTAAAGTGTTCAAGGATGCGTGGAGTGGGTAGAATTAGGAGCCAGAAGCACGATTAATCTTGGTTGAAGGATGGACATTTTATTTGCCCATCCAGCCGTATTTATTGAGAGCCTGTAGCTCTCGGCTAGATCGGGCAGTAGACAGAGCAGAGACAGCCTGTGCCCTTGTGGAGGTGAGGTCTGGTGGGGGAGCACATGTCAAAGGTGATGAGGGGTCCTCAAGGAGAAGAATGGGGGTCCGTGGGAGGGAGACTCAGGCTAGAATGACAGCGAAGGGGGCAGAGGGTGGGGATTGACATAGGGTTGAGGTGACATGTTACCATCTCCTAGGTGAGGTTAGAGCTTAAATCCTTACAGGCTGGTCTAATGAGCACCACTTCCTCCAAGATCCCGAGTTCTCTTCGAGTCCCATGGATCACCAAGACGCTGCAAGTCCTAGCTCATTAGCTTAGTCTCAGAGTCACTACCGTGAGTAGAATGCTCACCGGGCAGGAGATTAACATAATTAAGTGAGGTGTCTACATGTGAACAAAAGAATAGGGCAGATGTGATGGGAGTGGTGACTGGCCATGGCCTTCGTGTCAGGGGGAGACAAGGAGCGGCGGGGTCTTAGCACCGTGGCCGTGGAGACCTGCTACAGGATGGTGCCACTGGGGACAAATCCTCAGATCTTCTGACTTTTAATTAATTCAGATGATTTTATGAACCGTCTCAGATTTTTACAATTTAAGTAATTTTCAAATCTGTAAGGACCTCGGAGAGGTGGCCTATGAGCAGGTGCTTGTGGCCCAGGACCAGTCTGCGGCTCCCGTTTGTGACCTTCGGTAGAGCCGCCCTCCCTGAGTTGTGTTTGGACCCCCCATCACCATTTTACTGAGGAAAATGCTGAGATTGCAGGTGGCCCCTGCGTCTCGGGATCCCGTCCTGAGTTCTGCGTCAGAACTGCCTGTGAGATGTCAGTGGACCCCTGTGTCTCCTCCTCGAGGCTCCCTGCTTCCTCCTCTTCCCCTGTGGCCATGCGGACAACCAGGTTCCCTCACTGCCCTGAGTGTCAGAACCACTGTTCAATCCAGCGTCTCGCTCCTCCGGAATCCAGTATCTTCTCTTCCGCTTCATGGTCTCATCAACTCAGGCAACTGTTTTATTTCCTGGCACCGACGGTCTGACTCTGGGCAAGAGAGGGAAGTATTTTATTTACCTCTGTGTCTGCAGCGTGTACTACATGGCAGGTGCTCCATACATATTTGGGTGTTAGGCGAGGGGTGTGTTGGCCATTACTTTTGCTTGAGGCAAGAACTGAACATGTGCCAAACGAACTGTAAATGCCGTTGTTGAGACTTGGCCTCTCGCCTCACTGCCCCGTGTCCCGCAGTTAATTAGGGGCCATTCCTCTCAGTTTGCCGGGACGAGGAGGTCCTGGGGAGGCAGGATGTTCAGTTTTAAACTGGAACAGGGTGGCTTCCCGAGACAGGGACTTTCAGTGTCAAACTCATGAAGTCCTGGGAAACGGAGCCGAGTTGGTCGCCGACCTAAGCAAAGACCCAGCGGAGAAACGGTTCTTAACGCCCAGAAACGGGGGAAGGCCGTTCCTCCTGCTAAAATAGGCTGTTTCTCTTTACCTGCTGCTGGGAGGTCTGAAAGCCCTCACGTTTTCCTCCTCACCTTGACCTCAAGGAAGCCCCGACGCAAGACTGGATAAAGTCAGTAGCATCTGCCAGGCTGGGTCGTCTGAAGTTGCTTCCTTTCTCTGCCTTGCTTTTTATTGTCTTTCTCTTTAAAAATTTTAACATACGGTGCAAATTGCACTCAGAATGACATTAAATTATACTTACCAGGTGAAGGCCTGAGAATGCCTGTCTTTGCTTCTCTTCAATTGGCTGCCGTGTCACTCTTTAGTGGAGTATTCCAGGGGTTGGCAAACTATGCCTGTGGGCCAAGCCTGGGGCTGCTGTCTCTGTGTGAGTAAAGTTGGTGTCATGGGTGTGCTGATTGATTCTCGGGTGTCTCTGGCGGTTTTTGTGCTATGATAGCATAGCTGTGTAGTTGCCCACAGAGACTTCTGTGGCCCACAGAACTCCAAATGTTTACTAAATGTAAACTGCCAACCCTGCATGATATCACAAGCCTCAGATCCTTTGGAAAGGAATTATGTAAAATTGAAAATTTTACATATATAAGTATATTTTTTGTTTCAGAATTTGTAGTTTTAAAATTTACATATACGTATCTTTCCTGTTTATAAAAGTAATGTGAGCTCATTATAAAAATAACATCACAGAAACGTGTAAAGATGACAGTAACCACTCCAGTGTAAGCTCCTCTCAGCGGCTTAACTAACTAGTCAGAGCAGATTTCTCCTGGTGCCTGTCAGGCCTGAACTGCTCTGTACATGCCATTAGAATAGCACAGAAGAAAGAAGTCTCTGCTGAGCCAGTTCTCCTGGGTTAGCACTTTTAAATCCCCCTCAGCATCCTCATCCACATCTCCACGGGCGCATTGGCAGACATTTCCACTCATTGTTTCCAATATCTTTCCTCATTGATCTAGTTTAAACAAAAGCCCATTCTGACTCCTCTTCACAAAGCCACAGCATTGTGAGTTCTAATTATTCCTGGTCTCTCTCATTATACTAATTATTCTTTCTTATCATTATTAATTATGGTTGCTTTGAACATCTCCCAGAACCAATGAGGATGGCAGATGCCTGGAGATTGTCACTTTGCTTCCAAACCGTCAAGCTAAGTATTCAGGATGTGGTGTCAGCTGATCTTGCACTTGCTTCCTGGAGCCGATGGCGTGCCGTCTGGCCCAGAGGCCCAGGTGTTCTCGGGCACCTGTCATCGCCCAGAATCTTGGACCCGCAGTGCTTCCTACATCCCAGCTGGACCTCCGCCCCCTTCCACTCCCTCCCCGAACATCTCCTCCGTGTCCTCTGGAATTCTGTTAGCAGAGCACACATTCCGGTCTCAACCTCTTCTCTAAACATGTCTTTCCTTTCTTGCTTTAGCTCAAACCCAGAGGTTCCCCTAGACTTCTGGTGAGCCTCCCCAAGTTTGTAGGTCGCTTTTCTCTCTCACCTCATGTACCTCATGCTCCCCTTTGCCATTTCCAAAAGGACTTTCCCTTTCAAAACAATCCCCAGGTCTTTCCCATGGAGCCCTTAAATTACAGAACCAGCTGCTGCTCCGCACGTGGCCGCTTCCATCCTTCCCCCCCCCCCCCCCCCCCCCCCCTGATCGCCCTGTGGCTCTGTGTGTGACAGGGTGTGGCGCCCCAACCCCCCCCCCCCCCCCCCCCCCCCCCCGACCCCCGTCACCAACCTCTGTACCTAACTAGTGTCACCACCTTCATTTCCACCCGCTCTCAGCATCCTCGGTGGGGCCAACATTTGTACAGGTAACTCATCCGACCCTTTGGCTTCTCCCTCCCTTGCCCTCCCCGACACCCAGGACTTCCCCCTCCTCCTCACACCTTCCCATGACTTTGCTGCTGGCAGTGACTGCACGACCTTACATCTGAATGTGAAGCCTCCCAATGTCAAGGTTCCCGCTCTGCTCCAAAGCCTCCACTCGCACCTCGCAGCCGGCGAGCCCTCCAGTCCAGCCCTGTCCCACCAAACGCGGTGCCAGCCACTTACATCGTCCACAGTTTTCTATTAGTCACAGTAAGAAATGCAATATAAACAGTTAAAATTAACTTTACTAATATTTTTATTTAACCTAATAGGTCCAAAATTTTATTATTGTAATTAATGTAAAAATCATTAATGAGATATTTTACGTTTTTTTCACTCTGTCTTTGAAATCCTTATGCTTATAGCACGTCTCAGACCCGCCACATCCCACATGCTCAGTAGCCACTGGTGGCGGGTGCTGCCGTAGTGGGCAGAGCAGCTCAGTCCACGAGCTCACTAGGTTTTCACCCAGCCTCCTGTACATCCTCCCAATCTGTCTTCTCCAACGCAGATCACCCGTCACACCACTCTCACCAGCTGTCCTCCGCTCTCCTTTCATCTACTCATCCAGAGAAAACTCAGTATTGGTTGGGCCAAACCGCCAGCGTGTCCGGGCGATTGGCTTCTCCAGGAGAACAGCACACGCGGGCGGCCTGCTTCACTCCGCGCCCGACCGCACACCTCCAGGCCCCCTCACAGGCTCCTCCTTAAATCTGCTTGACTTCTCTCTGAGACCCTTTCAAATGTTCCCACCTCCCCCCCAGCCCCTTCCTCTGCCCTTCTCTCTGCCGCGGTGGGTGACGTCACAGATGCAATTTGTCCAAAACGGAGCCCTCCACTCCCCAGCCAGTTCAGTTCAGTTCAGGGGACGGTGCCATCACTGAGTCCAAAACCTAGGAGTTGGTTTTAACTCTCTCCTCACTGATACTTCACCACCACGTCCTCTGGTCCAAAGGAACCGCAGCCGGCCGCTCCCCGGAGCCTGTCGCCACGCCTCGGGTCCGGCCACGTTGTCTCTGGCCCAGGCTCCGGTGACAGCCGCTGGCCTTCCTTGTTTCCATCCTGCCACGGCCCAAGCCATTTTCTACTCAGCAGCCAGAGCATCTCCTAAGCACATAAATCAGAGCCTGTCACTCCCTTTTTACAGGTCCTCGTTTCCATGGCTACACAGGCCCTTGCTCACATCGCCAACGCCATCGTTCACTGCTTGTCGCCCGTGCCGCACGCTGCTGGCACGCGGGCTTGTCTCTTGTTTCTGGAACACACCGAGCTCCTCCTCGCCTCCTGGCTTGGGCATTGCTATTCCCTCTCCTGGACACACCTCCCCAGTGTTCCTCAGGACCCGTCCTTCCCCTTCTGGGTGTAGAGGCGTCTCACTTAGAACCCCATCGAGGCCCCCCTGCCCTCCCCATCGTGTCTCCCTCATCAGGTCTTTGTGTTCTTCCCTTCACGGAACTTAGTGACTGGCTTTGCCTGTTTATGTCCTGGTTTACTTTGTCATCTGAACGTTCACTGGAAACCAGCTCCATGATGGGAAGGGTGCTGTCTAGTTCACGACTGAATTCCCTGAGCCTGGCTTCCCGCGTATTCACGGGATAAATGGACGAACGGGTCAAGGAACAGGGTGTTCCGATACTTCAGGGCCCCCCTCATTACTGTGAAATGCACAGACTCACAAGAGTGACCTTAACAGCCCCAGCAAGGTCATTAGCCTCTGATCTGGGTCACTGAGATCAACAAAGCACCCCTCTCTCCCCACCTTAATAGAGATAATGCCTACAAACGCTCTGGGTGGTGAAGCTCTTTAAATGTGGTCACACAGCAAGTCTAAATATACTGTTTCCCACAGGGTTGGGTCCGCGGAGTGTGTAATCCCGAGAGGCAGAGGGGGGAGCCTCAGGGCTACATCGGCTCCAGAGCTCACGGGATGCGCATCATGCAGGTTGTACAAATAGGCTGCGACCTAGATGGTTCTGGAAATGTTCCATCTATTTGCTTAGAAGTCATGCTGGCTTCTGTGTGGAGGACGGGTTGGAAGGAGGAAAAAGGGGCCCGGGCATTGTTCATAGTCTTTCATTTTCAAGGGACAGAAATTTAACTCAAATTGGTTTCAACAGTAAAAAGCGCATTGACCCATGCGACTGAGGAGGCCGGGTGTTTGGCTTCAGGTATGGGTGGGCCCAGCGCCTCAAAACCGCCATTAACCAGCTGAGTTACCTCCTGGCTCCTGAGCATGGGCTGCACTTCATGACTTGCTTCCAAGGAACGGAGTCTGGAGAGGGAAAGAACACGGTGGCTCAGCGGAGAGCCTGCAACCAGTGACAAGTCCTTTTCATAAGATGTCCCTCCTGCTGGGATGTGCCAGGAGGACACTCATTTCTGGGGTACTCCCCCCCCAAGCCCTTAGCTCCGGTCTGATGATGAGAAAAACAGGCAGACCCCAACGAAGGCATATTCCTCGAACTATCTTGACCAGCACTCTGCAAAAGACTCAATGCCCTGCCTGGCCAGCGTGGCTCAGTGGTTGAGCATCGACCTGTGAACCAGGAGGTCACGGTTCGATTCCTGGTCGGGGCACATGCCCGGGTTGTGTGCTCCATCCCCAGTGTGGGGTGTGCCGGAGGCAGCCGATCCATGGTTCTCTCTCATCATTGATCTTTCCTCTCTCTCTCCCTCTCCCTTCCTCTCTGAATCAATAAAAATATATTAAAAAGAAAAGACTCAATGCCTAAAACACAAGGCAAGACTGAGACAAGGTCACGGACTAGAGGTACCTAAGGACACGTGACAACTAAATGCAATGTGGTCTCCTGGGTTGAAACCAGGAACTGAAAATGCTGCTGGTGGAGAAGCCAGTGGGCTGTGACCGAGTTGGGCCCCAGTGGAGGGCGCCAGCGCTGGCCTCCTAGCTGCGATACTGTGCCCCCCCCCCCCACGAAAATATGCATACTGGGGGACACGGGGAGAGCGGTGTGGGAGCTCCCTTTGCAAATTTTCTATAAATATACAATGGTCCCCAAGTTAAAAGTTTATTAAATCCTTGGTGTTTATCCAAAGGGGTTGAAAACATGTCCATATAAAAACCTGCACAGGGATGCTTATTACAGCTCCATTCACAGTTGCCGAACTTGGAAGCAACCAAGATGTCCCTCAGTAGGTGATGGGTGAATAAACGTGGTCCATCCAGACAGTGGAATATTATCAGCGTTAAAAGAAATGAGCCGCCAGGCATGAGAAGAACGGAGGGGCCTTAGATGCATCTAAGTGACAGAAACCAATCTGCAAAGGCTACACATTGCGTGATTCCAACTGTCTGACGTCCTGGAAAAGGAAAATTATAGACAGTAAAGGGTAGTGGCTGTCGGAGTTGGGGGGAGGGCGGGGCGAACAGGCGGCACGCGGAGGATTTAGGGCAGTGAAACTATGACGCTGTCAAGGGATACTTGTCAACGTACATTTGTCCAGACCAGAGTGTGTCCACCACCAGCGAGCCTGATGTCAGTGTGGACTTTGGTGATGACAATGTGTCAGTGTAGGTTCCTCTGTTGTCACCAATGCACCAGCTGGTGCGGGCATGGACAGTGAGGGCAAGGACAGTGAGGGTATGGAGAGTGTGGGCATGGACAGTGGGGGCATGGACAGTGGGGGCATGGGCAGTGGGGGCAAGGATAGTGAGAGCATGGACAGTGGGGGCAAGGACAGTAAGGGCATGGACAGTGAGGGCAAGGACAGT
>NW_005370773.1:342519-348137 GCF_000412655.1 Myotis brandtii | reverse complement strand
GACAGTGAGGGCATAGACAGTGAGGGCATAGACAGTGAGGGCATAGACAGTGAGGGCATAGACAGTGAGGGCATAGACAGTGAGGGCATAGACAGTGAGGGCATAGACAGTGAGGGCATAGACAGTGAGGGCATAGACAGTGAGGGCATAGACAGTGAGGGCATAGACAGTGAGGGCATAGACAGTGAGGGCATAGACAGTGAGGGCATAGACAGTGAGGGCATAGACAGTGAGGGCATAGACAGTGAGGGCATAGACAGTGAGGGCATAGACAGTGAGGGCATAGACAGTGAGGGCATAGACAGTGAGGGCATAGACAGTGAGGGCATAGACAGTGAGGGCATAGACAGTGAGGGCATAGACAGTGAGGGCATAGACAGTGAGGGCATAGACAGTGAGGGCATAGACAGTGAGGGCATAGACAGTGAGGGCATAGACAGTGAGGGCATAGACAGTGAGGGCATAGACAGTGAGGGCATAGACAGTGAGGGCATAGACAGTGAGGGCATAGACAGTGAGGGCATAGACAGTGAGGGCATAGACAGTGAGGGCATAGACAGTGAGGGCATAGACAGTGAGGGCATAGACAGTGAGGGCATAGACAGTGAGGGCATAGACAGTGAGGGCATAGACAGTGAGGGCATAGACAGTGAGGGCATAGACAGTGAGGGCATAGACAGTGAGGGCATAGACAGTGAGGGCATAGACAGTGAGGGCATAGACAGTGAGGGCATAGACAGTGAGGGCATAGACAGTGAGGGCATAGACAGTGAGGGCATAGACAGTGAGGGCATAGACAGTGAGGGCATAGACAGTGAGGGCATAGACAGTGAGGGCATAGACAGTGAGGGCATAGACAGTGAGGGCATAGACAGTGAGGGCATAGACAGTGAGGGCATAGACAGTGAGGGCATAGACAGTGGGGGCATAGATATTGGGGGCATGGGCAGTGAAGGAATGGACAGTGAGGGCATAGACAGTGAGGGCATAGACAGTGAGGGCAAGGACAGTGAAGGAATGGACAGTGAGGGCATGGACAGTGAGGGCATAGACAGTGAGGGCATGGATAGTTCTGGGGCAGCACCCGTGAGAGGCTAGAGAAGAGGAAAGGGTGGAGGAAGAAAGTGAACCACGATGGAGTTTCGAGAGGCCTTGGCTGATCCAGGGGGATTCATAACTGGGATGGCCCCTTAGACACGTCCTCATTAAGGTGAGGCCCTGGTAACCCCACACCAGCCAGTCATCGTCTGAGGCTGTGCCCCAGGAGGGGTGGCAGGTTCCCTGGCTGAGGGCAGCGCCTGGAGGAGGAGCCAGCTGTGAGCTGGTGCAGCCAGCATTCTGCAGGGAGGGAAGTCATACAGGGACGGTCTGGCAGCCCAGGTGCTGTCCGCTACCCGCCCCGGAGCAGCCTCCAGCGGTATCTGCTGTCATCACCATTGGCGGGTGTCCATCTCTCCTCTCAGTTTATCAGGCCCTGGGGGCAGGGACAGGGTTTTCCCACTTTTGTGTCCCCCTTAATGTTTGACACATGTCATGTGTTTAGTAAATGGCATTTGAATTTCCGTTAGCAGGAAGAACTAAGGTAGCTAAGAACTGCCTTTGTTTGGGACATGCTCACGGTGGATTCTGTAAAAGGTGAATGAAGAGGGGAGGCCATCCTCAGGCTCCCAGGAAAGCAGGCGTGGTAATGAGCAAGCGAACCCCTCCCTAAGGGGCGAGTTTCGCACTCTTGGCCTTGGACGCCTTCCTCTATGTGAGCGCTGAGTGCTGGTCCGGAGTGCGGGCCGCATGCCCTGGAGGGAGTGTTGTCACAAGATGGACATTTGCTGGCGATTCAGTGTGTGTTGCTGCCTTCTTCCAGACAATTCCCAGAGTATACAGGCTGGAGGAAGCGCCAGAAAGAAGAGGAATAATTGAGAAAAATAACAGGTTTCAAATTTGAGTTCAACCCTGGTTAGTAAACAATGTGATGCCTTTCTAATGGATGAGTAATTGAACAGAACAAGACAGGGGACAAGGACTATCGGTTTGGGGGTGAACCGTTTCAGGCCTGTTCTGGCGCCAGACTCCCCACCCCCGGGAAGGCTTCTGTCTCTCACTCCTCCTTCTTGGCCTCGTGGCGTTGGTTTTACCAGCCCGATCCCAGCTGCATGAGGATGGTGAGAGGTGGCAGGGCCTTACTGCATGAGGACGGTGAGAGGTGGCAGGGCCGTGGAGAAGGGGTCTTGTGGGTTCAGGATGGGGGAGCAGCTGGATGGGGGCGCAGCTGGATGGGGGCGCAGCGAGAGGGGAGAGATGAAACGATTGGCGTGGACGGTGACAAAACACGGTGACGGTGTCCCTTTTGGGCTCCAGGGTTAAACACGGAGCAGGCAGAGAGCAGGAGCGGGCCCAGCACCGTTGACGTTTTATTGATGTCATGACGCTGGTAGACCGGGGGTAAGCCTACGAGGACGCCAGCTCACTGGAGGAGTCGAGTGTATGTGAAGTGCTTAAGGTCACCAGCCAACTCATGCGGCTGCTGTTAACCTCTCGTCCTTGTCAAGTGCATCGCAGGAGGTGCTTAAGCAGATTTCACACACGCCGTGAAACCCTTTGGGGGGTGTCTGTGTGCTTCCCGTTGAGGCCTTAGGGATCGGTATATGCCGAGCAGTGTGGACGTTGCCCGGAAGGCTCCGGGGTTCATTCAGCAGTTTGTCCCAGTGATCTCACCGTACCTAACACTAACCCGCAGCAGACGCTCAGCCTGGAGTCTGGCCAGGGCATGGAGACTGGCATCTGGGTGACCGGCAGGCACCGCGTGTCCTGGGCGTCTCACCGGAACATGTGGGCCCGAGGCACGTGGAACCAGTGGTGGTGGAGACAGACCCTGCGACACTGCAGAGGCCATTTGGACGGTGGGCGGGGCTTGCCAGGGAGAGGTTCTGTTTGGGTTGAATTGTGTCCCCCCCAAAAGATATGTTGAAGTTTAACCTCTGGTACATCAGTGTGTGAGCTTATCTGGAAATAAGAGCTCAGCAAGGCAAAATGTGGTCACCAGGGTGGGCCGTGACTCAGTGACTGGGGTCCTCATTAAAGGGGAGATTTAGGTGCAGACAGACCTGCAGGAAGGACGTCGGGGAGACACACGGGGAAGGCAGCCTGCGACCGGAGGGAGGCCTTTCCGGGCCAGGACGGCCGGAGAACACAGGAAACCTCAGCGGACAGCAGAGGCCGGGGCTCTCCTGATCAGTCACAGATCTGCACGTGGAGGAAGGAGTGGGAGGGTGGGATGGGGTGGGACTGGGGCGACAGGTGGACAGTGGACAGACCACGCGCCGGAGCACAGGGGCGGTGGGAGGGAGGCGGGTGGACAATCTGGCAACTGGGCTTGACACGGAATTACCTGTTGGCTGCAGTGACCGTGTGGGTGGCATCTTCTTCCCGTTCGCTTCGTTTTCCTGTGAGCTCCTCGGGCAGAGCCAAGCGTGCGTGTCTGTCCTCCTTGCCCGTCTGAGGGCGGCCACACAGCGGGTGCCGGACGAGTCTCGCGCTGTGTGGGAACCACGGCGGCCGTGGGAGTGGGGAGCTCTGTGTCTGTGGCCTGAGAAGAGAGGTTTCGTTGGCTCCTTCCTCGTGTGCGTGGAGGGTGAGCCCCCCCCCCTGCCCCAGACTCCGTGGAGGTCCACCCTTGAACCACTTTGCTCCAGAAATCCATGCCAAGGGGAGGGAGGAGGCTGGGCAGCGTGGACTGGCTGGCGGAGTCGGTGCGAGCTGGTGGGAGCCCAGGACCCTCCTCTACTTCGTCAGAGGCGGCCTGGCCCTCAGGGTCATGTGCAGGGCCGAGGCCACTCTGGCTTAAATAATTCTAGCGAACTTTATGCCCCCTGGGCTCATGGAAATAGGAATCGCCATGGGGCAGGCCTGGCTCAGAGGGACACTGGTTCAATCAAACTTGTACAGATCGAACAACCATTTTTATGTAGAAAAATGTTCACCTCCTCTCCCTGCCTGCTCTCCAGCCGCCCCGCCACTTCCACGCAACCCGTGTCCCGCGAGCAGTGGCACGGAAGCCGTCAGGAGCGACGAGAAGCAAGACCACGAAGGACCCTCCGTGTGGAGGCTCCTCAGCCCTCCGAGAGCTGTCACTGGGCCAGGCCCTGGCCGTGCGGTGCTGCTGGGGGCCGGGCTGGTCTGGGCGGAGGCCCCTCAGGCTCACCCCTCCTGCCCCTCAGCCCGGCACTTGTATACATTGCTTTTGCCCTTCCCCACGTCTCCCCTGAGGTTTTGATGAGTTTCTTATCAAACCGAATGGCTATTTAGATAACACAGGCCTTCCTTTGTGCCGTGTCACGGAATGCTCCTCCCACTCCACTTGCCTTTTCATCAGAGAATGCCAAAGGGAAGGAAAGGCGTTTAGCACATTCAATTCCCAGGGGTCAGAAGCAAGAAGACAAGGGAGGCGAAGTGCTCAGAAAGCTTTCCCGCAGGTTGGATGGAAAGGACGCATAGAACATTCCTTCCCAGCTTCCTGGGGGACCCCCATTGGCAGAACTCTCCATTTAGGTGAGGGGAAGAGAGGGTGTGTTGGCAATGCGGTGAAGGTCAGGGGCAGGGTAGCCCCAGACACGCTGGATTCAGGGGCTCAGGCCAGGCCATCGGGACTTATCTCCTCTCTGCCGATTGTCCAGGTCGGTTTCATTCTCAGGCAATGGATGGTGAGGATGCCCCCCCCCGCCCCGCCCCCGCCGGGGGGCCCCAGGCTCACAGGCCGCTAGCTAGCATATCTAGGAGAAAGAGCCGTTGTCTCAGGGTTCCCGCTAAAGCCCCGAGGTGGCACTTGCAGGCTCCTACGGGCTCCCAGGGGCCAGCTGCTCATCCAGAGCCATCCTGTGCGGCAGGACACGGGCCGTGCTGCCCAGCCTGCTCCCGTGCCGTCTGAGCAGGAGGGCCGTGCAGCACCACGTCCGCCTCAGGGCTCACAGGCTCATGGGGAGAGGGGGGCAGGGAGGGAAGGTGGTTTCACAAAAGCAAACCACAGGGCTTTGGTCAAAACAGAGGCGGCAGGATGCTGGGCAGAAAAACTCGTGCGTCCCCACATTTCTTCCCCTCCGACAAGACCTCGATCGCTGTGTCATATCCAGGTTGGCCCAGGTGGGCGGCTGGCCAGAGACCTGGCTGCCATGCTTTTGTGGTCACCGAGCAACCTCTGTCCTTCCGCTTCCTTTCTGGAGATGATACTGGGGTGTGGCAAGGGTGGGCTCCTTCTCAGAAGAGGCTTTTGGTCGCCTGCTTCCATTGTGTCCCCTGCTTTCGCTGCCCCCCCAGGGCCATGCCGGCTCAGAGGGGTGGCTTTGGAACAGGTGTCGCTCAACTGGGGACTCCAGTCTGCACTGCAGCTTCCCACCCGTCCTGGGCTCATTTAAACAGGCCCCCCTCTTATAGGAGAGACAAGAGGCAGCTCGTGCCCACAGCTCGGAGGGTAATGCGATTGGATCTGGGAGGGTGTGGGCCCCCGGACCCTCTGACAGCAGGATGGAGCTGAGGAAGGAGACCAGAGGAGCGCTGTCCACCCAGTGGCCATGGAGGCTCTGAGGGCCGCTTGTGCAGGGGCCCGGGCGGGGCAGGGGCTGGGGCAG
>NW_005370773.1:328839-342277 GCF_000412655.1 Myotis brandtii | reverse complement strand
TGGCCTGTGCCCACATGGGGCGGTTCTGGAGACTGGCCAGCGCAGTGCGACGCCCCTGCTGGGCCAGGTGCCTGACTCCGGGCACCTGCTTCTCCACATGCTGACGAGGAGGTGCGGGCTCAGGCTGGAGGGCATGCTGGGGGGTCTTCTTTTGTCCCCACCACCCCTGTCATGCTCCTTTTGCGGTGTCATCAGCCCCACCGAAGCCACATGGACCGAGGGTCTAAGCGCGGGGAATGGTTTTATTCAAAGAAGGGAGGAGGGTTGCGGGAGAGCGGCGATGACCACGGTGCTGGGCATGGGCCTCTCTGACGACAGATGGGCCTGTGAGGTGACAGCGGCGCAGTGAAGAGACCGGCTCTAACTGCGGAGCCGGCCAGGGCCAAGGGTCCACAGCTGCATCCGGTGGCATGTGCTGTGGCTCAGCCGGTGGGTGAGAGGCTGGCACAGTGCGGGCACCGGCGTTTCTCCCAGGCTGGCTGCTGTGGGGTCCGAATCCATGAGGCCCTGCCTACACCATGCGGGGCTCGCTCTGGATGCGCCGTGAGGCAGGACCCACTCGCCCAAGTTCAGTGGAAGAGAAGGGGAGGGAGCGAGAGGGGCCCGCGCGCCCACCCATCTCAGGAACCCACCCAGACCAACGGAGAAGCCGCTCGGAGCCTCTCCTGGAACCAGGCGGGGGCCTCCAAAGACCCAGACCCGCCTCGCTCGGGGGCCCTGGCCTTTGGGAGGGGCGGGAGGGCAGGCTTTTCCGGTAAAGAGCCAGATGGTGAAGATGGAAGGCTTTGGGGCTAAATGGTCTCCACCCAACTCTGCCCAGCTGCAAGCTGCCAGGGACTGTGTGCAAGTGAGCGGGGTGACCGGGTAGCAGTGCAGCTCACTTACCAAAGCAGCTTCCGGCAGGGCAGGCTTCCTTTGCCTCAGGGACACGGGAGGGGTGGGGCAGACTGACTGCGGGCCCCAAGCGAGACTGCAGGAGGTGGGGTCTCACCACAGGACCTCCCCCACCCCACAACTTCTTCCTGACAGCAGACTTCCCCCGCCTCTCCTTGCCCCCCCCCCCCCCAGCTGATTGAAACTCGCAGCCTTGCCTGCCCCCCTCCTCACACTCCCATTCGTTTTCTCCGCTGAGTTGCTCTCCAGGGCAGGTGCTGCCTCCTTCGAATGTGATGATGTATGTGTGTGTGCGCCGCCTTCCATTCTAACACAGGCGCCAGGAGGGCAAAGGTGTCCTTGTACTCACTGTGCCACCTCTGACCCCGAGAATAGAACCTGGCACAGAGCCCATAGCTAATGAACACCTGTTGCATCTTTCTGTTTGATGAAAATTGATCACACAGCTCTTACGAATTCCAAGATACGTGGTTATATCCTCATTTATTTAGCCGACTTCCCTTTGATGGACGGCATTTCCTGGTTCCAATGTTTTGTTATTAAAAATAGCGCTGCCAAACCTTGACTGTGAGAAACGCTACAGACAAATGGCCCGGTTTCTTCAGCAAAGAAATTGCAAGGAAAATGAGAGAAGGTGGTGGCGGGGACCCAGGTTACAGACGGAGACTTGAGAGGTCTATCGACTCGTAGCAATGTGTGCCCCTTCCCTGGATCTCATTCAAATAAACAAACTCGTAAAAACGTGTTTGTGACCTGTATGATAGAATTGGCAGTCTGAACACTGACTATGCACCATCCTCAGGAAGACACTGTTGGTTTTGTTAGGGTGCAGTGTGGTGTTACGGCGTGTTAAGAGAGTGACGCCTTCACCTTTGAGATTACTTGATGAAACATTTGCAGATGACATGATATGTCTGAGACATGCTTGCAAATAATACCGGGGTCGGGGGAGAGAGCGAGAGTGAAACGAGACTGGCCACGTGCTGGTTACTGTTGAAGGTGGGAGAGGTTGTTGTACTGTTTTGTCGACATTGGTACGTATTTGACATTTTCTGTAAAAACAAATACAGTGCTGTATAACCGTGTGTGGGTGAGGTGGCATGGGCGGGGTTTCAGATGAAATAAAACTGTCCACGCGTGGAGTCATGGCTCAGCCTGTGTCACAGCATCCTCTCTCCTGCATGCGTGGCACTTCTGGGACGTCCTCCTGGCTTCTTCCCTGGGCTCCTCTCCTTAATTCTGGGCGTGGCTGGGCCGGGCTGCTACCATGGTGGCTGACCAAACTGTTTTAGCTTTGATGTGCTAAAACCATTAAAAAAAAAATCCCAGCTTTATTGAGGTGTCATTTACATATCATACACACACTTTACCTGTTCTAAGTGTATAATTCAGTGACCTTTAGTAACGTGACAGAGCTGTGCATCTCTTACCATAATTTAGTTTAACAAATTCCCATCACCCAGAAAACTCCTTGAGCCCATCTACTCTTAATTTCCTTTCCCACTCCCCGCCCCAGGCAACCACAAATCTGCTCTCTGTCCCTATAAATTTGCCTTTTCTGGGCATTTACCTTTAACTGGGGTTCTTGCCTGGAATTTTGGCCATTCTCTTTCCTGCTCTACCAAATGCCATTTCTTACTCAAGGACGCTTCTTGTTCTGCTATCACTGGACCATTTTTGGAGACTTATCTTTCCATTTCTGCTCAGAAACTTAAATGATTCAGCTCCCTGCATTGGAGAATTACTGTGTCACAATGACAGCCTATGACCCGGGCTTCATATAGAAATTAGCGACATGCGAATCAGGCAGTCATGATCAAGGCTGAGAGACCTTCCTGCAGATTAATGAGTGGCTTAGAAAGTAGGCAGACAAATCGAAATCTAGGAGGTCACTCACCCTGATAAGTAAATTTCTCAATAAATGTCCCAGGACCATGGCGATTGAGAAGGTGTGAGAGCCCCCTGGCACTTCTTCCAGGCCCAGGGCCCAACGTTTTATTACTCCTTGCCACAGAACTTTGACCCCAGTCTTATAGGGGCATCAATATAGTGATATTGCTGAGGGTTAGCTCCCTACTTTCTGGTGCACAACATCTGCCCATTAGGAAGTATTTACATCTATGAGCTAGACTCTTCCCAGGATCCAGAAAATGGATATAGGACCTAATTACCCAGTTATTTAATAGTTGTATTGATGGGGTCACTTCATCTGTAAATCCAGAGTCATGGAGGGCATTCACTCATTCAATAAATGTGGTGAATAATACTTACTGTATGTCAGATGCTGTTGCAGGAGTTGGAGATACAAAGATAAAAACCAAACCAAGTTCTTGTCCTTAGCAAGTTCACAGTCTAGAGATGGAGAAAGATATGTAAAAACCATGGCAAAACCTGAACTAGTATCGTATGCAAGGTATAGTGTAAGCATGAAGGAGTTGGGAAGTATTTCACAGAACTTGTGTTTGATTTGGGTCTTAAGAGATGAATAGGAGTTTGCATCTGGCAAAAAGGGGCAAGAACATTTTCAGAGACGAAACAATATAAAGCACCAGGTGAGAAACGAGATTCGAGAGCCAAGTTATTTCCTTCCTGTCATTTTCCTTTGAGTTTGACTTTTCTTCTTCCAAAACATAAGATGTTTTTTCCTTATTAGAGGTCAGTATGGTTTTGAAGCTATACATTCACCTTTCTATGCTGCACTGGATATAACCAATGCCTTTTGACATGAGTGTCTTCATGCTACTTCCAAAATCCATACCCTCTGGGTAGAAGTCTAGTCACAAGATAGTTTCACATTTGACAGCATGGTGTAGTGCCGCTTTTGATATTCCTTCAGTTTTGCATGCCAACCCCCCCAACACTCATGCAGTGGCAGTATTTATATGCTGTTTCTTGCCTTCATGAATGTGTATGTGCTGTCATTGTTGCCTGGGTTAGGAAACCTCAGTCATGCTTCCACAGGACATTTGATAGAGACAACTCCGTCTTCCTATGAGTCTGTTGGGTCAGGTTAGCAGCAACATATACACAGATACCCAACAACATTTACTTGGTATTTAATATTGATCAAATGAGTTTGAGGACTGTGTACCAAAGACAATAATTTTCCTTTTTACAAGACAGATATCGATCTACATTTTAATGATCGCAGTTAAGTACCAGAGTTACTTGTCTCATGAGATCCATGGAAATAAATCTTCAGGATAATAAGACCACGTTCTCAGCATATGACCATGTGCTTGCCTTCCTATCTGCTGTGGAAGGACAGGTTGCGATTCATGGAGAAGCTATTGATCGGGCTGCCAAGGTCTAATTCGGGGACTTGGCTAAAAAAATGAAGATTTGACTTGCCTCCAACTAGTCTTATTTTCTCTCTGTGTGTGGTTGTTTTTAATAGTGAAATAAAGATACAGACCTTTTAGGTACTTAATGCCTGAATATTTATCTGAAATGCCTAGATCAGTGATGGCGTGTCAGCATTTTGAAAAACCCTAACTTAACTCTGGTGCCGTGTCACATATAGAAATTTTTTGATTTTTGCAACCATAGTAAAACAAAGACTTATATTTTTGATATTTATTTTATATATTTAAATGCCATTTAACAAAGAAAAATCAACCAAAAAAAATGAGTTCGCTTGTCACCTCTGACATGCGTGTCATAGGTTTGCCATCACTGGCCTAGATCTTGGAAAATCCTATCCATGGAATCAAAGACTAATGAGAAAAACTAACAGAAGCTTCCAACAGCCTCATTTTTCTTTTGGCAAAGGAAATGTTGTCGTTAATATAATTTCCTTTAATACATTTGCTACTTATGTGAGGCATCAGGCTGATTTATCCAGAATTTTCATGAGTTGGTTAGAAAACTGGCATATGGATTTGAAGGATTATCTGGAAAATGAACAGCTCTGTAACTATGAGGAAGGGTAAATTGTGGATTGAGTTCATCCTGAGCAAAGAGTACCCTGGGGGCAGTGGGGTAACTATGGAGCATCCATCAGAAAAGTTTTTCTAAAGTTCTGGTTGCAAAAGATTTTCTGGACCAGCATGTTTCAGAGAAGGAGCTTCTGCACATTTTAGGATCTTCAAAGGACCACCTGGCCATCCTGCTTTAGGACACCATTGAGATGCCTTATGCTGTTATGATCTGACCACACTTATGCAGGGCCACCAAATCCATAGACCTGCTTGTATGTATATTTCTTTGTGCATTTTAGACCTTTCTTCTTAGATTCACTGTTGTTTTTTCTTCATGAAATACTTCCTTTATTAACTCCTTGGTGAAGACATCATTTTATTTTATTGGTCTTAAGTGGCATTGTTTAGTTCTTATGCGAGAATGATAGTTTAGCTAGGTATACAATTCTAAGTTGACAGTATTTTCTTTTAGCCCATTGAGATCTCATTCTATTGTCTACATTGAGATCTCATTCCATTGCTGCCATTGATTAGTCTGCTACTCAAATTTCTATTCCTTTGGATGCTTTTCAGATCTTTCCTTCTGGTGGGGAGTAGGGAGGGTTAGTTTGAATATTACTCAGTTTCACTCTGATGTGGCTTAAAAATATTTTTTTGAATATCTATGCTTGCTGATCAATCTATTTATCTATTAATTAATTAATTAACTAATTAATTAATTAATTTTCAATCATTATTTCTTCAAGGACTTCTTTTCTTCATTCTTCTATTTCCTTTTTTTCAAGGGTGTGTGCCTACTCTCCATTTCACAATGTCAGGCCAGCAGCTGAGAGCCTCTGTTTATTTTCCCCAGGAGGTACTTGGGTGGGGGAGGCCGAGGCTGGGGAAACCAGGCACTGCTCTGCTCTCACTCTCCACCATGCGGGAAATTGCTGGGCAGGGGCTTCTCTTGGCACCAAGCTGGGCTGCCCCAGGGAAGGGATGAGGCAGGTAAAGGGAAACTCTTCCTCTTTCCCTCTTCAATGCATCTGTTTTGGGATTTTTTTGCTTGAATAGGGTGATGGAATCTCTCCACTGGACTCCTGGGTTCCAGAGAGGTATTCCTGTCCACGTATGGTTGTCAGAATCAATATTTCTGTGGGGGCTGGGACTTCCTATCCACCATCTTTCTTATATCACCTCACAGCTCCTGTTCCTTCTTCTGAAAATATGATTATAGTATGTTCTAGAATAAGTCTCTTAACCATCATTTTATCTCTATGTGCAATATTCTGGGTGGTTTTTCAGATCAATTTTCTTTTTTAAATTAATATATTTTTATTGTTGATAGTATTACAGATATCTCTAATTTTCTCCCCCTTTCTCCCCTCCCTCCAAGCCACTACTCCCCCCCAGGTCTTCACTACCCTATTGCCCATGTCCATGGGATATGCATATCCTATACAATAAAGAGGTAATATGCAAATGGCGACCAGGCCAGCAGGGGGGGGGGCAGTTAGGGGCAATCAGGCCAGCACATAGAGGCAGTGAGGGGTGATCAGGCTGGCAGGCAGGTAAGCGATTAGGAGCCAGGGGTCCAGGATTGTGAGAGGGATGTCTGACTGCTGGTTTAGGCCCAAACCTTAGCCTAAACCCCCCCCCCCCAGTGCACGAATTTCGTGCACCAGGCCTCTAATAAGTATATAAGTTTTTTGGTTTATTTCTCCTCATTCCCCCAACCCCACATTGAGGTGTGTCAGTCTGTTCCATGCCTCCATGCTTCAGGTCTTATTTTGTTGGTTAATTCACTTTGTCATTAGATTCCACAAATAAGTAAGATCATGTGATATTTGTCTTTCTCAGTTTGGCTTATTTCACTTAGAGTATTTTCCAAGTCCATCTGTGCTGTCCCAAAGGGAAAGAGATCATCTTTTTTTACAGCTGCATAGTATTCCATAGTGTAAACGTCCGACAGCTTTTTAATCCATTCATCTACTAATGGGCACTTGGGCTGTTTCCAAATCTCAGCTATTGTAAATAATGCTGCTATGAACATAGGGGTGCATATATCCTTTCTGAATGGTGTTTTGGGGTTTTTAGGATATATTCCCAGAAGTGGGATTGCTGGGTCAAACAGAAGTTCCATTTTTAATTTTTTGAGGAAACTCCATACTGTTTTTCATAGTGGCTGCACCAGTCTGCATTCCCACCAGCAGTGTACTATGGATCCCTTTTCTCCACATCCTCACCAGCACTTGTTTCTTTGATGATAGCCGTTCTGACAGGTCTGAGGTGACATCTCATTGTGGTTTTAATTTGCATTTCTCTGATGATTAGTAACGTTGAGCATTTTTTCATATGTCTCTTGGCCATTTGTATGTCCTCTTTGGAGAACTGTCTAGTCAGGTCTTCTGCCCATTTTTAATTGGATTGTTTGTCTTCCTTTGGTTGAGTTGTATGAGTACTTGATATAATTTGGATATTGACCCCTTATCAGATGTGTCATTGGCAAATATGTTCTTCCATTCAGTGGATTTTCTTTTCATTTTGATGGTGGTTTCTTTGGCTGTGCAGAAGTTTTTTTAAAAAATATGTTTTATTGATTTTTTACAGAGAGGGAGAGGGATAGAGAGTTAGAAACATCGATGAGAGAGAAACATCGATCAGCTGCCTCCTGCACACCCCCTACTGTGAACGTGCCTGCAACCAAGGTACATGCCCTTGACTGGAATCAAACCCGGGACCCTTCAGTCTGCAGGCTGACGCTCTATCCACTGAGCCAAACCGGTTAGGGCTGTGCAGAAGTTTTTATTTTGATGTAGTCCCATTTTTTAATTTTCTCCTTAGTTTCCTTTGCCCTAGGAGATGTATCCATAAACACATTGCTACATAGGAACTTTTTAATTTCTTGCTTGATCTCATTGGTAACCCATTAATTGTTTAATAACATGCTATTTAGCCCCCCTCCCCAATTATTTGAGTATTTTTGAGTTTTTTTTTTGTTTTTTTGTTTTATTGTAGTTGATTTCTAACTTCATGCCATTGTGATCCGAGAAGATGTTTGGTATTGTATTAATTTTCTTGAATTTGTATAGACTTGTTTTGTGCCCTAACATGTTGTCTATCTTTGAAGATATTAATTGACCATAATGGTGTGGGTCAGTTTCTGGGGTCTCTGCTCTGATTCATTTGTCTATAGGTCTGTTCTTATGCAAGTAGTAGGCTTTTTGTTAATAATGGCTTTGTAGTGTGGGGTGAAATGTTCTGTAAATATCGGTTAGATCTATCAGATCTAGTATGTCATTTAAGGCTTCTGTTTCCTTGTTATATTTTTGTGTGAAAGATCTATCCAATGATGTCAGTGGGGTGTTGAGTTCCTTACTCTGTGATCCCTCCTACTTCATTCTTCTTTCTCAAGATTGTTGCAACTATTTAGGATCTTTTACGGTTCCATATAAACTTTTGGAATATTTGTTCTAGCTTTGTGAAGTATGCCATTGGTATTTTAATAGGGATTGTGTTGAATCTATACTTTGGGTAGTATAGACATTTTAATGATGTTAATTCTTCTAATCCATGAACATGGTATACACTTCCATTTGTTTGTATCTTCCTGTATACAACATTCTATAGTTTTCAATGTCCTATAGTTTTCCAAGTATAAGTATTTTACCTTTTTGGTTAAGTTTATTCCCAGGTATCTTTTTGTTGTTGTTGCAAAGGTAATGGAATTGCTTTTTTAGTTTCTTTTTCTGAGAGTTCATTATTGGTGTATAAAAATGCCATCAATTGTGGATGTTGATTTTGTATCCTACTACCTTGCCAAATTCATTTATTAAGTCTAGTAGTTTCCTGGCGGGGTCTTTAGGGTTTTCTATGTAAAATATCATGTCATCTGTGACTAATGACATTTTTATTTCCTCCTTTCCAATTTGGATGCCTTTTATCTCTTCTTGTCTGATTGATGTGGTTAGCACTTCCAATACTATGTTGAACAAGAGTGGTGAAAGCAGACATCCTTGCCTTGTTCCTGTTCTTAAGGGAAACGCTTTTAGTTTTTGCCCATTGAGTATTATGTTGGCTGTAGGTGTGTCATATGTGGCCTTTATTATGTTGAGGTATGACCCCCTCTATGCCTACTTTACTGAGAGTTTTTATCAAAAAAGGGTGTTGGATTTTGTTGAATGCCTTTTCTGCATCTATTGATATGATCATGTGTTTTCTTTATCTTTCAATTTGTTTATGTGATGTATCACATTTATTGATTTTTGAATATTGTACCAGCCTTGCATCCCCGGAATAAATCCCACTTGATCATGGTGTATAATCTTTTTAAATATATTGCTGGATCCGATTTGCTAATACTTCATTGAGGATTTTAGCATCTATGTTCATCAGGGACATTGGCCTGTAATTCTCTTTCTTTGTAGTGTCTTTATCTGGTTTTGGAATTAGGCTAATCCTGGCTTTACAAAAAGAGCTTGGAAGTGTTCCTTCCTCTTGAATTTTTTGGAATAGTTTGAGGAGGATAGGTGTTAGTTCTTCTTTGAATGTTTGGAAAAATCCACCTGTAAATCCATCTGGTTTAGGAATTTTATTTGCTGGAAGTTGTTTTTTTTTATTAGTTTGCTGGAAGTTTTTAAATTACTGCTTCAATTTTATCAATTGTTATTGGCCTACTCAGGTTTTCTGATTCTTCCTGATTGAGTTTTGGAAGATTGTATGTTTTTAGCAATTTGTCCATTTCACCCAGATTGTCCAGTTTGTTGGCATGTAGTTGTTCATTTTATTTGCTTGCAATCCTTTGTATTTATGTGGTGTCCATTGTTATATTGCCTATTTCATTTCTGATTTTATTCATTTGGATCCTCTCTCATTGCTTTTTGATGAGTCTGGCAAGAGGTTCATCAATCTTGTTTCTCTTTTCAAAGAACCAGCTCTTGGATTCATTGATCTTTTGTACTGTGTTTTTAGTCTTTATGTCATTTATTTCCACTTTGAACTTTATTATTTCTTTCCTTCTACTTCCTCTGGGATTTTCTTGCTGTTCTCTTTCTAATTCATTTAGTTGTAGGATTATATAGTTTATTAGTCCTTTTTCTTGTTTCTTGAGGTAGGCCTGTAGTGCTATGAACTTCCTTCTCAGAACAGCTTTTGCCATGTCCCATAGGTTTTGGGTAGTTGTTTGTTCATTCTCATTTGTTTCCAGGAACTTTTTAATTTCTTGCTTGATCTCATTGGTAACCCATTAATTGTTTAATAACATGCTATTTAGCCCCCCTCCCCAATTATTTGAGTATTTTTGAGTTTTTTTTTTGTTTTTTTGTTTTATTGTAGTTGATTTCTAACTTCATGCCATTGTGATCCGAGAAGATGTTTGGTATTGTATTAATTTTCTTGAATTTGTATAGACTTGTTTTGTGCCCTAACATGTTGTCTATCTTTGAAGTGTTCCATGTGCACTTGAGAAGAATGTATATTCTGTTGCTTTGGGGTGAAATGTTCTGTAAATATCGGTTAGATCTATCAGATCTAGTATGTCATTTAAGGCTTCTGTTTCCTTGTTATATTTTTGTGTGAAAGATCTATCCAATGATGTCAGTGGGGTGTTGAGTTCCTTACTCTGACTGTATTGCTGTCAATCTCTCCCTTAAAGTCCATCAAGAGTTTTTTTATGAACGTGGGTGCTCCTATGCTGGGTACATATATGTTTACAAGGGTTATATTTTCTTGTTGAATCATTCCCTTTAGTATTATGAAGTGGTCTTCTTTGTCTCTTGTTATGGCCTTTGTTCTGAAGTCTATTTTTTCTGATATGAGTATTACTACCCCAGCTTTTTTTTCCTTTCCATTTGCACGGAATATATTTTTCCATCCCTTCACTCTCATCCTGTGTGAGTCTTTTGTTCTGAGGTGGGTGTCTTGTAGACAGCACATATATGGGTCATGTTTTCTTACCCATTCAATCACCCTATGTCTTTTGATTGGAGTATTTAATCCATTTACATTTAAGGTTATTATTGATAGGGATTTATTTATTGCCACTTGTATTTTCTTTATGGCTATGATCCTCTCTCTTTCCTTTTCTTCTTCTTAAAGTGGTCCCTTTAACACTTCTTGCATTGCTGGCTTGGTGGTAATGTACTCCTTTAACCTTTTATTTTTTTGTCGGAAAAGCTTTTTATTTCATGTTCAATTTTAGATGATAGTCTCACTGAATACAGTAGTCTTGGATTTAGGCCCTTGCTTTTCATTACTTTGATTAATTCATGCCACTACCTTCTGGCCTGAAGTGTTTCTATTGAGAAGTCAGCTGACATTTTAATAAAAAGGGTGTTGGATTTTGTTGAATGCCTTTTCTGCATCTATTGATATGATCATGTGTTTTCTTTATCTTTCAATTTGTTTATGTGATGTATCACATTTATTGATTTTTGAATATTGTACCAGCCTTGCATCCCCGGAATAAATCCCACTTGATCATGGTGTATAATCTTTTTAAATATATTGCTGGATCCGATTTGCTAATACTTCATTGAGGATTTTAGCATCTATGTTCATCAGGGACATTGGCCTGTAATTCTCTTTCTTTGTAGTGTCTTTATCTGGTTTTGGAATTAGGCTAATCCTGGCTTTACAAAAAGAGCTTGGAAGTGTTCCTTCCTCTTGAATTTTTTGGAATAGTTTGAGGAGGATAGGTGTTAGTTCTTCTTTGAATGTTTGGAAAAATCCACCTGTAAATCCATCTGGTTTAGGAATTTTATTTGCTGGAAGTTGTTTTTTTTTATTAGTTTGCTGGAAGTTTTTAAATTACTGCTTCAATTTTATCAATTGTTATTGGCCTACTCAGGTTTTCTGATTCTTCCTGATTGAGTTTTGGAAGATTGTATGTTTTTAGCAATTTGTCCATTTCACCCAGATTGTCCAGTTTGTTGGCATGTAGTTGTTCATTTTATTTGCTTGCAATCCTTTGTATTTATGTGGTGTCCATTGTTATATTGCCTATTTCATTTCTGATTTTATTCATTTGGATCCTCTCTCATTGCTTTTTGATGAGTCTGGCAAGAGGTTCATCAATCTTGTTTCTCTTTTCAAAGAACCAGCTCTTGGATTCATTGATCTTTTGTACTGTGTTTTTAGTCTTTATGTCATTTATTTCCACTTTGAATCTATGCCTACTTTACTGAGAGTTTTTATCAAAAAAGGGTGTTGGATTTTGTTGAATGCCTTTTCTGCATCTATTGATATGATCATGTGTTTTCTTTATCTTTCAATTTGTTTATGTGATGTATCACATTTATTGATTTTTGAATATTGTACCAGCCTTGCATCCCCGGAATAAATCCCACTTGATCATGGTGTATAATCTTTTTAAATATATTGCTGGATCCGATTTGCTAATACTTCATTGAGGATTTTAGCATCTATGTTCATCAGGGACATTGGCCTGTAATTCTCTTTCTTTGTAGTGTCTTTATCTGGTTTTGGAATTAGGCTAATCCTGGCTTTACAAAAAGAGCTTGGAAGTGTTCCTTCCTCTTGAATTTTTTGGAATAGTTTGAGGAGGATAGGTGTTAGTTCTTCTTTGAATGTTTGGAAAAATCCACCTGTAAATCCATCTGGTTTAGGAATTTTATTTGCTGGAAGTTGTTTTTTTTTATTAGTTTGCTGGAAGTTTTTAAATTACTGCTTCAATTTTATCAATTGTTATTGGCCTACTCAGGTTTTCTGATTCTTCCTGATTGAGTTTTGGAAGATTGTATGTTTTTAGCAATTTGTCCATTTCACCCAGATTGTCCAGTTTGTTGGCATGTAGTTGTTCATTTTATTTGCTTGCAATCCTTTGTATTTATGTGGTGTCCATTGTTATATTGCCTATTTCATTTCTGATTTTATTCATTTGGATCCTCTCTCATTGCTTTTTGATGAGTCTGGCAAGAGGTTCATCAATCTTGTTTCTCTTTTCAAAGAACCAGCTCTTGGATTCATTGATCTTTTGTACTGTGTTTTTAGTCTTTATGTCATTTATTTCCACTTTGAACTTTATTATTTCTTTCCTTCTACTTCCTCTGGGATTTTCTTGCTGTTCTCTTTCTAATTCATTTAGTTGTAGGATTATATAGTTTATTAGTCCTTTTTCTTGTTTCTTGAGGTAGGCCTGTAGTGCTATGAACTTCCTTCTCAGAACAGCTTTTGCCATGTCCCATAGGTTTTGGGTAGTTGTTTGTTCATTCTCATTTGTTTCCAGGAACTTTTTAATTTCTTGCTTGATCTCATTGGTAACCCATTAATTGTTTAATAACATGCTATTTAGCCCCCCTCCCCAATTATTTGAGTATTTTTGAGTTTTTTTTTTGTTTTTTTGTTTTATTGTAGTTGATTTCTAACTTCATGCCATTGTGATCCGAGAAGATGTTTGGTATTGTATTAATTTTCTTGAATTTGTATAGACTTGTTTTGTGCCCTAACATGTTGTCTATCTTTGAAGTGTTCCATGTGCACTTGAGAAGAATGTATATTCTGTTGCTTTGGGGTGAAATGTTCTGTAAATATCGGTTAGATCTATCAGATCTAGTATGTCATTTAAGGCTTCTGTTTCCTTGTTATATTTTTGTGTGAAAGATCTATCCAATGATGTCAGTGGG
>NW_005370773.1:326270-328660 GCF_000412655.1 Myotis brandtii | reverse complement strand
CATATATGTTTACAAGGGTTATATTTTCTTGTTGAATCATTCCCTTTAGTATTATGAAGTGGTCTTCTTTGTCTCTTGTTATGGCCTTTGTTCTGAAGTCTATTTTTTCTGATATGAGTATTACTACCCCAGCTTTTTTTTCCTTTCCATTTGCACGGAATATATTTTTCCATCCCTTCACTCTCATCCTGTGTGAGTCTTTTGTTCTGAGGTGGGTGTCTTGTAGACAGCACATATATGGGTCATGTTTTCTTACCCATTCAATCACCCTATGTCTTTTGATTGGAGTATTTAATCCATTTACATTTAAGGTTATTATTGATAGGGATTTATTTATTGCCACTTGTATTTTCTTTATGGCTATGATCCTCTCTCTTTCCTTTTCTTCTTCTTAAAGTGGTCCCTTTAACACTTCTTGCATTGCTGGCTTGGTGGTAATGTACTCCTTTAACCTTTTATTTTTTTGTCGGAAAAGCTTTTTATTTCATGTTCAATTTTAGATGATAGTCTCACTGAATACAGTAGTCTTGGATTTAGGCCCTTGCTTTTCATTACTTTGATTAATTCATGCCACTACCTTCTGGCCTGAAGTGTTTCTATTGAGAAGTCAGCTGACATTTTAATGGGACCTCCTTTGTAGGTAATTTTCTGTTACTTTCTTGCTGCCTTTAAGATTCTTTATTTGTCTTTAACATTTGCCATTTTGATTATGATGTGCTTAGGTGTGGGTCTCTTTGGGTTCCTTTTGGTCGGGACTCTTTGCCTCCTGGTGACATTTTCCTTCACCAGGTTGGGGAAGTTTTCCGTCATTTTTTCTTTAAACAGGTTCTGTTCCTTGCTCACATTCTTTCCCTTCTGGTATTCCTGTAATGGGGATGTTGTTACGTTTTATGTTGTCCCAGAGCTCCCTTAAGCTACCTTCCTGCTTTTTAATTATTTTTTTTCTATTTTCTGCTCTAATTGGGTATTTATTTCTACTTGTCTTCCATGGAATAGTTTGAGGAGGATAGGTGTTAGTTCTTCTTTGAATGTTTGGAAAAATCCACCTGTAAATCCATCTGGTTTAGGAATTTTATTTGCTGGAAGTTGTTTTTTTTTATTAGTTTGCTGGAAGTTTTTAAATTACTGCTTCAATTTTATCAATTGTTATTGGCCTACTCAGGTTTTCTGATTCTTCCTGATTGAGTTTTGGAAGATTGTATGTTTTTAGCAATTTGTCCATTTCACCCAGATTGTCCAGTTTGTTGGCATGTAGTTGTTCATTTTATTTGCTTGCAATCCTTTGTATTTATGTGGTGTCCATTGTTATATTGCCTATTTCATTTCTGATTTTATTCATTTGGATCCTCTCTCATTGCTTTTTGATGAGTCTGGCAAGAGGTTCATCAATCTTGTTTCGTAATGGGGATGTTGTTACGTTTTATGTTGTCCCAGAGCTCCCTTAAGCTACCTTCCTGCTTTTTAATTATTTTTTTTCTATTTTCTGCTCTAATTGGGTATTTATTTCTACCTTGTCTTCCAAATTCCTGATTTAATCTTCTGTTTCATCCAGTCTACTTTTAATACCTTCCAGTGTGTTCTTGATGTCAGGTATATTATTCCTCATTTCTGGCTGGTTCTTGTCATGACCTCTACTTCCCTTTTCATGCTGTTGTAATTTGCATTAAGTTTCTTAAGCATCTTTATAACCATTGTTTGAACTCTATATCTGATAGTTTGCTTGCCCCATCTCATTTAATTCTTTTTTTTTTCCCCTGGAGATTCCTTCTTTTCTTTCATTTGGCGATTGTTTCTTTGTCTCCCCATTTTAACTGTCTCTGTATTTGCTTCTATGTACTAGATCAGTGATGGCGAACCTTTTGAGCTCCGCGTGTCAGCATTTTGAAAAACCCTGACTTAACTCTGGTGCCGTGTCACATATAGAAATTTTTTGATATTTGCAACCATAGTAAAACTTACATTTTTGATATTTATTTTATATATTTAAATGCCATTTAACAAAGAAAAATCAACCCCAAAAATGAGTTCGCGTGTCACCTCTGACACGCGTGTCATAGGTTCGCCATCGCTGTACTAGATAGAACCTTTATGCCCCCCAGTCTTTGTGGGATGGCCTCATGTAGAAAGGTCTTGGGGGTCCAGTGGTGCAGTCTCTTTGATCTCCTGAGTCGTGAGGTAGGCCTGTAGTGCTATGAACTTCCTTCTCAGAACAGCTTTTGCCATGTCCCATAGGTTTTGGGTAGTTGTTTGTTCATTCTCATTTGTTTCCAGGAACTTTTTAATTTCTTGCTTGATCTCATTGGTAACCCATTAATTGTTTAATAACATGCTATTTAGCCCCCCTCCCCAATTATTTGAGTATTTTTGAGTTTTTTTTTTTGTTTTTTTGT
>NW_005370773.1:306309-325962 GCF_000412655.1 Myotis brandtii | reverse complement strand
CATATATGTTTACAAGGGTTATATTTTCTTGTTGAATCATTCCCTTTAGTATTATGAAGTGGTCTTCTTTGTCTCTTGTTATGGCCTTTGTTCTGAAGTCTATTTTTTCTGATATGAGTATTACTACCCCAGCTTTTTTTTCCTTTCCATTTGCACGGAATATATTTTTCCATCCCTTCACTCTCATCCTGTGTGAGTCTTTTGTTCTGAGGTGGGTGTCTTGTAGACAGCACATATATGGGTCATGTTTTCTTACCCATTCAATCACCCTATGTCTTTTGATTGGAGTATTTAATCCATTTACATTTAAGGTTATTATTGATAGGGATTTATTTATTGCCACTTGTATTTTCTTTATGGCTATGATCCTCTCTCTTTCCTTTTCTTCTTCTTAAAGTGGTCCCTTTAACACTTCTTGCATTGCTGGCTTGGTGGTAATGTACTCCTTTAACCTTTTATTTTTTTGTCGGAAAAGCTTTTTATTTCATGTTCAATTTTAGATGATAGTCTCACTGAATACAGTAGTCTTGGATTTAGGCCCTTGCTTTTCATTACTTTGATTAATTCATGCCACTACCTTCTGGCCTGAAGTGTTTCTATTGAGAAGTCAGCTGACATTTTAATGGGACCTCCTTTGTAGGTAATTTTCTGTTACTTTCTTGCTGCCTTTAAGATTCTTTATTTGTCTTTAACATTTGCCATTTTGATTATGATGTGCTTAGGTGTGGGTCTCTTTGGGTTCCTTTTGGTCGGGACTCTTTGCCTCCTGGTGACATTTTCCTTCACCAGGTTGGGGAAGTTTTCCGTCATTTTTTCTTTAAACAGGTTCTGTTCCTTGCTCACATTCTTTCCCTTCTGGTATTCCTGTAATGGGGATGTTGTTACGTTTTATGTTGTCCCAGAGCTCCCTTAAGCTACCTTCCTGCTTTTTAATTATTTTTTTTCTATTTTCTGCTCTAATTGGGTATTTATTTCTACCTTGTCTTCCAAATTCCTGATTTAATCTTCTGTTTCATCCAGTCTACTTTTAATACCTTCCAGTGTGTTCTTGATGTCAGGTATATTATTCCTCATTTCTGGCTGGTTCTTGTCATGACCTCTACTTCCCTTTTCATGCTGTTGTAATTTGCATTAAGTTTCTTAAGCATCTTTATAACCATTGTTTGAACTCTATATCTGATAGTTTGCTTGCCCCATCTCATTTAATTCTTTTTTTTTTCCCCTGGAGATTCCTTCTTTTCTTTCATTTGGCGATTGTTTCTTTGTCTCCCCATTTTAACTGTCTCTGTATTTGCTTCTATGTACTAGATCAGTGATGGCGAACCTTTTGAGCTCCGCGTGTCAGCATTTTGAAAAACCCTGACTTAACTCTGGTGCCGTGTCACATATAGAAATTTTTTGATATTTGCAACCATAGTAAAACTTACATTTTTGATATTTATTTTATATATTTAAATGCCATTTAACAAAGAAAAATCAACCCCAAAAATGAGTTCGCGTGTCACCTCTGACACGCGTGTCATAGGTTCGCCATCGCTGTACTAGATAGAACCTTTATGCCCCCCAGTCTTTGTGGGATGGCCTCATGTAGAAAGGTCTTGGGGGTCCAGTGGTGCAGTCTCTTTGATCTCCTGAGTCGGATGCTCTAAGAATGCCCCTGTGTGTGTTGTTTGGGCTCTCCTGTTGTAACTGGGACTTGATCACTGATGTTCTGTTCATGGGAAGGATCTCCCCTCTGATTGCTGCCAGTGTGGTCCAATCCCAGTGCTGTCGTGCCAGCTGTTACACAGGTGCTTTGGGCCTGCTCTTTGTGGGCGTGCTGGATTTTGCTCTGATGTGTTGAATCTGGTCCTTGGTGTGTCTGTCCTGGGCCTCCTGGGAGGTTCTCTGGTGCAGGTGAATGTGAGTCACTGTCCCTTTCTGGGCCTGGACAACCTGACTGAGGTCCGAGAGGCTGAAGCCCCTAATAGTCCAATGGTCGGGGACTCCTTAGCCCAGAGGCTGGGTCTGCTTTGAGTCTCACACCTGGATTGTCCCTCTGAGCTGTACGCCCTTCCCCCCTGGAGCTGGTCCTGCAGGTGGCAGCTGCAGGCGCTTGGTGTCCTCTGGCTTTTGCCTCACTGAGTGGTTGGTCCGGATGGAGTCTGTGGCGGGAACCCAAACTGTTTTTTCTCACAGATCTATTTTCTATATCATTATTTTCTCTTTATATGTTTTTAATCTGCTGTTCATTGAGTTTTTCCCTTAAGTTGTTTTTTTTTTATTTCCTAAAGTGATCATTGGTTATTTTTCATTCTTGCCTCGGCTCTTTTTGAATCATATTTAATTTTTAATTTTTAAACAATACATATTTTTGTATTCTGAATTTGACAATTCTGTGTTATGAAGTTCATGGGGGTCTAATTCTGCTGTTTAATGTTTTTGCTTATTTTCATTCATGGTGGCTTATTTATTCAGATGTTTTTTGGTTTTGGTTAGTGAGCTAATGTGTAGTGAGGTGCTTTCTGTGGATTCCTGGGAGGCTGGAGAGCATTGGCATTCTCTTCTCCTGGGCACGCTGACGAGCGACCATCTGGCATCACTCATTTTTGTCTTGGGGTTTTCCAGCCCATATAGAGAGCACAGTTTAAATCCCAAATGCATGTGAGAATAATTCCTTGGTATGAATTCTCAGGGAAACACTGTTTCCCTTTCATATTCCAGACCAGGCACAACAGAGTCCTTAGTCTGATCTCGTTGCCAGCGGGTGAATTATTCTCTAGTCGAAGTTTTCACCAAGTGTATAGTCCTTTCCCACCATGGGGAGGCCTAGCACTGAGGCCATGTACCTGTTAAAGTCTGTAATCCTGCAAGAACCTCTTGGTCACTGAGACAGGCAAATGTCCCCAGGCCTGTGAAGCCTCAATGCCCATTTTCCACTCCGAGTGTCAGCCCTCACTTCATATTTTGGCATCTGGCAATTTCTGTTGTTTTCATGTTAGCTCATATATTTATTTTTTAAAATTTTCTATGTGTTTCATGTTAGAGATTTTTTCCAGGATATTGAATTTATTAATTTATTAGAAATGCAAGTTCTATGTTGTTTGATTTCATTTCGTTTCTTAACAATATATAATGAACATATTTGGTGCAGATAAATATTCATTTAAAACATTTTTTTATAAATGAAATTATTTACCTATTTGCATATTTCTTTGTACTTTCTGTAAGAGGTTTTATTTTATTAAAAATTTTCTTTACAGAGACAAAGTTAAACATATGGGTTGATTTCTCCACTTTGAAAATGAATTTTTTTTTCTGGTAAACAGACAATTACATCCTTATTGTTACTGCATCTTAATGGTAACTTAAGATACTCCCTGAACTTTTGTCCCAGATTTGGGTCTCTAGTTTCTTCCTCATGCAACATTCTCTCCTTGGCTGACTGTCTCAGACACCATTTTCATTGCACACGCTTGCCAATGTGTGAGAGACAGAGAGAGACACATAGAGAGGTGCAGAGTGAGGGACGGACATGTGGAGACAGACAGAGCGAGCGAGCGAGGAATCTCCTGTGCACAGATGCCCACGAGGGAGGGGGAGTGGCTCTCCGCTCACTGCACTCCCCTCCGGCTCCTGAGGAATCTCCTGTGCACAGATGCCCACGAGGGAGGGGGAGTGGCTCTCCGCTCACTGCACTCCCCTCCGGCTCCTGAGGAATCTCCTGTGCACAGATGCCCACGAGGGAGGGGGAGTGGCTCTCCGCTCACTGCACTCCCCTTGTGGCGGTTCTGCCTTTCCCGGGGCTGGCAGGGCAGTTTATTGATTTCAGGGTTGCTAATGACCACGTGGGGTGGAAGAAGCTTTTGTGGCCAGACTGACTCCTGCCTGGGAATTGCACGGCTGACCGTCCCTGAGACATCATCTGCTGAGGCAGTCAAAGCGGGTTTCATTTTTGATAAACTCTGTCTCAAGTCTCCCCGTGGCTACAGGTGAGGGGCAGCCGGGAGAGCAGTCTGGTCGGGGCTGGGCCCCCTGCCAGCCTGGATATTTAACAACAGAAGGCTTCGTCTGGGGCCGTCTGGGGGGTTGTCCTGGGATAAACATGTGGACACAATGTCCAAGGAGACACAGCCCTCCCGCAGCGTCACCCAGACCCCGGTCCCCGCAGGGTCACCCCTTGGGGCGTGTGCCACCTCAGGCAGCCTGGGCTCGCGAGTCCTCCTTGTGCAGTGGCATGTGAGACGCGCCTACAGAGAGGACCACGCACCAAGCCGCTCCACACACACGACGTTCCCTGGGTGCTCAAACCCAGGGTCCCGAGGGTCTCTCACGCAGCTGGGTGACTGCAGAGGAAGAGAGCTCGGTCAAATCCGGACCCAAACATGCACAGCAGCCAACAGCCAAAGAGTGGGGGCAGAAACTGGACATACTCGCCGAGCCCGTGGTCCAGGAGCCAAGCCTGGGGCCAAGCAGCTCAGTCCAGAGTCCAGCTGGCCACCTTCAAGAGGAGACTCCACAGGCAAGCCAGGGTTGTCATGGCGACGGCACAGACTGGTCCAGGAATGGACCTGGGAAATTCCCGAGCTCAATGAGTGGCTAGTGCCTCTTTCTGAATTCGCTTCCCGCTGTCAAATGGGATCTCTGCGTCCACCCACGCAGCTGTTTTGGCCATTCTTTCCTCTTATGCCCTGTAGAGCCTGCAGTTACTGTCCTAAACCACTAGGTGGCGACCCTGCTTCGAGGAGTCAAAACCTGAGTTTATTGGGAGCTGGGCACTGTGATGGGCGCATTACAAGCATGATCTCATTTAAACTTCACACAGCTCTGAGGAGCACGTGCTACCATGATCCCCGTGTCACAGATGAAAAACACGAGGCGGAGCAAGTTTTAAAAGCTTTGCCTAAAGCTGTTCATTCAACAGTGGGCTCTCAACACATTGCTTTCTTAAGTTTGAGGTTGGAAAAAGCGGAATCATGAGCATTGTGAATGCCGGACACTGAGGGGCTCTCACATGAACACAGACATGGAGAAATAGTTAATAGTATTCAGTGCTCACTGCAGAGCCCTTCCTATTTCCCAGGGGCCAGAATTTTGTTTTATAAACACGATTTAACTCAACCCTCAACAGCCCTCTAGAGCAGACAGTGTTATTCTCACTGTGTGGGAGAGTTCACTGGGGCTTAGAGAGGTTAGTAAATCTCAGGTGCAGTGAGTCTGAGTATGTGACAGCCCAAGGTCAAGATCAGAGATTGCTGATACTTCAAGGTGCTTCACGTTCTGAGGGGGTCGGGGTGGGGGTCTAGGTCCTGACCTCTGTGGGGACGCCAGGTCTCAGGAAGGCAGACTCCCAGCCCCCACAAGCAGTCAGAATTTTGACCCTCAGGCCTTGCCCTGACCAGGACTCAGGGACACCATTGGGGATGGGGCTTGGTTTTCTCCTCTGGGGCTGGACTCTCTCTACACAAAGGTTCCAAATTCAAACACTTGCAGGGCCGGTCGGGTGACAATGAGTGACGGGGGCAGGCAGGGACTGTGGGCAGCTGGTGAGCACGTGCCTCGTTTTAAGGGGCAGTTAGCTCCAGGCAGTTGTTTCCACTCAGGAACGTGGGTTGTTTGCTCCTAGGTCCCCTGATTTCCCAGGAGAATCCAGAAATCTAGATTTCTATAGAAACTCTACTTGTAAAAATGATGGCAATGGCCCAGCTGTCGTGGCTCAGTGGTTGAGCATTGACCTATGAACCAGGAGGTCACAGTTCAATTCCCTGAGTTGTGGGCTCGATCCTCAGTGTGGGGTGTGTGGGAGGCAGCCAATCAATGATTTCCTCTCATCATTGATGTTTCTATCTCTCTCCCTTTCTAGTCCTCTCTGATGTCAATAAAAAATGCTGGCAATGGATTTAAAGCTTTAAAGATAACACCCGTGCATATTAGAACACACACATGTGCACACACAGGCAATAACACCCGTGCATATTAGAACACACACATGTGCACACACAGGCAATAACACCCGTGCATATTAGAACACACACATGTGCACACACAGGCAATAACACCCGTGCATATTAGAACACACACACAAGTGCACACACAGGCGATAACACCCATGCATATTAGAACTCACACACACATGCACACACAGGCAATAACACCCATGCATATTAGAACACACACACACACACACACATGTGCACACACAGGTGCTCCCCATGCTCGGGATTCGGCCCCTGGTGCTCTCCCGTTCCTTGTGCTTTGGTGCTGGCCAGGCAGAGCTGAGGATGGAGCTGAGGTCAGGAAGGGGAGAGAGCTGCGTGGGAGGCTTCCACGGGGCCTGCCCCTTGCAGGGCTTCTCAGGCACCACTGGTCCGAGTTCGGGCAGCTCCAGAGTCCCCTGGTCATTCTTAGCAAGCCCAGGACCTCCCCTTCACCAAGCCCAGGACCTCCCCTCACCAAGCCCAGGATCTCCCCTCCCCCAAGCCCAGGACCTCCCCTCACCAAGCCCAGGATCTCCCCTTCACCAAGCCCAGGATCTCCCCTCCCCCAAGCCCAGGACCTCCCCTCACCAAGCCCAGGATCTCCCCTTCACCAAGCCCAGGATCTCCCCTCCCCCAAGCCCAGGACCTCCCCTCACCAAGCCCAGGATCTCCCCTTCACCAAGCCCAGGATCTCCCCTCCCCCAAGCCCAGGACCTCCCCTCACCAAGCCCAGGATCTCCCCTTCACCAAGCCCAGGATCTCCCCTCCCCCAAGCCCAGGACCTCCCCTCACCAAGCCCAGGATCTCCCCTTCACCAAGCCCAGGATCTCCCCTCCCCCAAGCCCAGGACCTCCCCTCACCAAGCCCAGGATCTCCCCTTCACCAAGCCCAGGATCTCCCCTCCCCCAAGCCCAGGACCTCCCCTCACCAAGCCCAGGATCTCCCCTTCACCAAGCCCAGGATCTCCCCTCCCCCAAGCCCAGGACCTCCCCTCACCAAGCCCAGGATCTCCCCTTCACCAAGCCCAGGATCTCCCCTCCCCCAAGCCCAGGACCTCCCCTCACCAAGCCCAGGATCTCCCCTTCACCAAGCCCAGGATCTCCCCTCCCCCAAGCCCAGGACCTCCCCTCACCAAGCCCAGGATCTCCCCTTCACCAAGCCCAGGATCTCCCCTCCCCCAAGCCCAGGACCTCCCCTCACCAAGCCCAGGATCTCCCCTTCACCAAGCCCAGGATCTCCCCTCCCCCAAGCCCAGGACCTCCCCTCACCAAGCCCAGGATCTCCCCTTCACCAAGCCCAGGATCTCCCCTCCCCCAAGCCCAGGACCTCCCCTCACCAAGCCCAGGATCTCCCCTTCACCAAGCCCAGGATCTCCCCTCCCCCAAGCCCAGGACCTCCCCTCACCAAGCCCAGGATCTCCCCTTCACCAAGCCCAGGATCTCCCCTCCCCCAAGCCCAGGACCTCCCCTCACCAAGCCCAGGATCTCCCCTTCACCAAGCCCAGGATCTCCCCTCCCCCAAGCCCAGGACCTCCCCTCACCAAGCCCAGGATCTCCCCTTCACCAAGCCCAGGATCTCCCCTCCCCCAAGCCCAGGACCTCCCCTCACCAAGCCCAGGATCTCCCCTTCACCAAGCCCAGGATCTCCCCTCCCCCAAGCCCAGGACCTCCCCTCACCAAGCCCAGGATCTCCCCTTCACCAAGCCCAGGATCTCCCCTCCCCCAAGCCCAGGACCTCCCCTCACCAAGCCCAGGATCTCCCCTTCACCAAGCCGGGGCTCGGGGCACCCACCCGGTGAGCTCTCCAGATGACGGACACACTCACGTTTGGCCCTCGGTTCTTAGCACCGGCTGCATGCGAGCATCCCCCAGGCACCTTCCAGACCAGTGGTGCCCAAGCCCTGCCCAGGGCCGTGGAAGCAGATGCACTGGACACGGACAGACTGGCATTCTGCGCACCCAGGGCTGGGACCCGCTGTCCCGGATCCACGCTCCCAGCCACGCCTGTCACACGCTGGTGAGCTGCAAGGTCACCGTGGGCTGGCACATGCTGCAGGTCTGACTCAGTCCGTTTGGGGCAGCCCCGGGGACCTCACTCTGAGCCCCAGGGGCCTGGATGGATGGCCCGAGGATAAGAATCACTTGTTCCTGCTAAGTCTATACATTTTATGGAAATAACTGAAGGCCACCCAGAGCGCACAGCAAAGGCTGCTGGTGCGGAGCTGGCTCGGCCTCGGAGGCCACCATGGCACTGTGCTGGGCAGAGACTCGGGCCTGTGGGGGTGGGGACGCTTTGCCTGACGGGAGCCAGGTTTGCCGGGTCGGAGCCGTGGGCCGGGACGAGGGCCTCCTGCGATGGGCCGGGAGGTGCGTGTGGCTTCTGCTTGGTCCTAAACTGGAAGTCGGGCCCAACATCAGGGAAGCTATTGATCCAGTCCTGGTTGCCAGGCCCATGGCTGTGGGCTGCTGTTTACCTCCTGGGCTGCGCTGCAGAAACCGGTCCGAGTTTTATTTCACTCGTAGCCCGTTGTGCATCTCAATTCCCAGCCTCTTCCTCAGGTGGCTCTTACCATCAGGAAAGGCGGAGAGGGGGTGGGGAGATGGGGGCACTGAGAGGGGAGCCGTGTGAACAAGCGAACAGCCATCCCTGGCCCCCGCCGGGCCCAGTGCATGTCCGATGTCAGCTGCCCGGCCTGAGGAAGGAGGCCTCAGCACCTACTGGCTTAAAGCAACGGCTCCTTTTGCTCCTGTTCCGAGGCTGGGCAGGGACCTCCCGCTGGAAGACCCCGACCCCAAGGACAGGTGTGGGACATGCCGGGCCTCACGGGCGTCCTTAGGAAGGACCATCTGTCAGGCCTGGGAGCCAGCAACAAAGCTGGGCGGTGGCTCCCGAGTCCTTGTGGCAGGCTTTACACGGGAAGGCGGTGGCCCCGCTGAGTGCGTTCCTCTGCCTCAGGTGCCTGGTGGCCTCGGTGTTCGGGCTGCGCGCAGCCTGCTGGGCCCTGGAGTCCCGAGTGACGGGCTGTGGGAGGCACACCCTCGCCGGGAGCACGCGCTCCCACTCGCTGAGCCCGTCCTGTGCGCCACACCACCCTGAGCAGCAGACTGAACCCTCGTCTGGTCTCCGCGGCGCCCTGGTGAGCCGGGTCCCATTCGACAGGGAACAGGCGCAGAGCAGCGAATGCACAGGCAGCCGCGCTGGGGGGTGGGCGTCCGGCCGCTGCAGCTCAGGCCCAGCGCCTCCTGGGCTCACTCGCAGGAGGGCTCAGCCCCCCACAGCCCAGCGTGACCTTTCTCCCTCGATTCGGGGGCTCCAGGGCCGAGGCTGCCTCACCTCTCCGGCTGGATTCAGTGATTGTCAGGCTGGGAAGGGCTGTTAGGGATCTGTCTCCCCAAAGAAACTACCTCCTGGAACTGCCCAGCCCTCGGCCAGAAGGAGGCTGGCCTCGCCCACCCAGCACCCTGCGCTTGTCCGAGCACACGTAGGGCTAGCTCAACCGTCAGAGCGGGTGGAAATAAAATTACAATGGAAACAGTCAGCTCATCGGTTGCTATGCCAACCTGTGCTGCAACCCCAGCTATTTTCTGGGGGATGCCGGGGTAGACAGGTTCTGGACGCTAAGATGGGGGATGCAGAAGCTCCCTGAAGGGGGTGAGTCTAGCCTGCCCCTCATGCCCTTCAGCGTTCCCACGGCTGGGACAGCGCCTCGGTCATCGCGGCCGACCCGCCACCTCCCAGGCCTGCGGTTCCTTCTCTCCACGTCCCCCTCCTGCCCTCGGCGCCCACTCTGCTGACAGGTCGTGCTCTCCGCCACCTCCACGCCTTGGCCAGGTGGCCCTATGCCTGGTGCTCTGTCGCCACCCTGTCCCCTCCTTCCTTCCCCATCCTCCGGCTTCAGTGTGAGTCACTGGTTTGGGAACCTGCGAGCATGAAGAAGGGAGGAGGGTCTGAGTCTGGCCGTCCTTGACGCTGACCTGTCAGCTCGGGGGCCGCTCACCGATGCTGGCAGCAGACCGGCACCTGCTCCGCGCTGCTTCTTGCTCACAGCAGCAGAGCCCAGAGCCCGTCTGGTCTTTGGTTTTCTGAGCCCCGTTCCCACAGGGTGTGCTGGGCCAGGTAACTGTACCCGCAGGGGCTGCGTCACAGGAGAGGAAACAGGGCTGGGGGAACGTGGGTGCTTTGTACCGGCAGTGGCCATCTTGCCTGTTGCCCCAGGGAGAGGCCGTGCCTGCCTCTCAGGGCTGCTTGCCACGGGAACACCTTGGAAAGCTGGCATGGGACACAGCAGTCAGGACCTCTGCCTTCGGGGTGTGCACGCCATCTGTGGACAACTGTCTCCCAGTCACTCTGGATCCCAAGTCATTTCCCTGCCCTCCAGGTAGCGGCCCCTTGGCTGTCCTCCTGTGGAAGGAAAACTTCTTTCATTCCCCTGCCCCCCGCCTGACCCCTGTGGTCTACACCAAGCATGTCAAACTCACGGCCGGTGGGCCACATCCTCGTGTAAATGAGTCTGACATGCTTGGTCTACACCAGTGATGGCGAACCTATGACACGCGTGTCAGAGGTGACACGAGAACTCATTTTTTTGGTTGATTTTTCTTTGTTAAATGGCATTTAAATATATAAAATAAATATCAAAAATATAAGTCTTTGTTTTACTATGGTTGCAAATATCAAAAAATTTCTATATGTGACACGGCACCAGAGTTAAGTTAGGGTTTTTCAAAATGCTGACACGCCGAGCTCAAAAGGTTCGCCATCACTGGTCTACACCGTGTTTCTTGGTGCTAACTGTTCAGAGAACCGGGCTTCTGTTCTCAGAGCATGTGCCTCCGTCTGCCTTGACACTCTCATCACTGAGAGTAACTGGGTAGCCCCTGGCTTCCCATTGTGCTAAATGCTCAGGGGTGTAAGGCCTGTTCTCACAAGTGTCTGTGTTGTCCAGCCCAGCGCCCCGTGGAGTGGAGCTGCACAAATGGCCATTGAACGAATGGGGCTGCTGAACTGAATCCAATCAAACCCCTGAGGCCCAGGGAGGTGAGGGGAGCCGCCCGGGGCCCCACAGCCACTCAGTAACTGAACTCAAACTCCCTGGCTCACAGCCCACTGCCCCTTCCTTCCCTGGACACTCCGTCCGATCTCTCTGCACCCCGGGTGGGTTGCTGGTTGGGTGGGGCTCTGGGGGAGGGGGAATGACTTGGGCTGTCAGGTTCCGTGGCTGTTCTTGCTCTGGGTTCCACTGGAGCCAGAGGTGGGTTAATACTGTCGGAAGCCCAAGAGGCAGTTAGTGAGTGGGTCAGACCTAAGACTACTGTGGAGATTGTCAACATAGCCTTGAATTATTTCCCTCCTGAAGTCCGGGACCTTGGGTAGTCCCTCCCACACTGACTCTGGGCTGGCTTTGTAACTTACTTTGGCCAGGAGGACATTGGCAAACATAATACAAGCAGAAACCCCCAAGCACGTTCTCACTGGCCCCTCCCTCTGTTGTTCACCTTGTCCATGCGACCACCTCTGTGAGAAGTCTGGGGAGCCTGCCAGTGGACCACGGCGATCAGCTAACTGGCCCAGACCAGGAGGACCAGCCGCCAACTGGGATCTGTTAGGGATCCCATAATTGAGCACCTGCTATGTCTCAGGCCCTATTTTTAGTCCTTTGTTATCTCATTTAGTATCAACTCACACAAGCCAAGAAAGAGTCAGTGTGCTGTTTAAACCCATCCGCTCCTGGATGGTTTGTTAACCGCCTGTGCCTTAGTTTCCCACCTGTAAAAGGAGGATAAAAGTAGATCGTGTAATTTAAAATGTTTAAGCATTAAGTGAGTTAATACTTCAAAAATTCTCAGAATGGGGCCTGGTACACAGAAACACGAGTGCAGCAAGTACAAAAGAATATATTTTCTCCACTTACCCCGTATGTAATGAACACAGACATTAACACATGTAAGGATGTCTAAGGGCATGTTTAGGAGCGATTGAATGCCGGGTGCCGTCAGCGTTCCCCGTGCTTTTGGCCGGTGGTTCTAGCCCCAGCTGAGAGCCCCCTGGTGAAGGGTGCTCCCTTGTCTCCGGGCAGACGTGACAAGGGCTTGAGCAGGCCCTGCCGGCGGTGGCTGCGAGGTTCAGGCGTGTCACTACGAGCGTCCCATAGTCAAGAGCAGGGGACTCAGAGCCCACTTCTCATGGGAGGGTGCCAGACGTCGTGCCCATCTTCAATGCACTGCAGAGGCCACCCCAACCAATTAGGAAAGTGTCCCCCAGCATCCGGGCAGAGGCAAGTGGGGCTCACAGGTTCCCAAGGTCATTGCCATCATCATGCCATCATTGTCAGCTTAATGACATTAACTAGCACATATTCCTATAAGACAGTGCTGTCCACAGCAATCCAACGGGGGCTGCGACTCTTCTTATCCCCATCGAAGGCAGAGAAACTGGGCCACAGAGACACCAGGCAATTAGGCCAAGGTCACATAGCATGTGCACAACAGAGCTGGGCTTTGAGCAGAAGGAATTGACTCTAGAGTTCATGCCACTACCCCACACTGCCTAACATTGTTGCCCAACCAGCCATAATTGAGCACCTGCTATGTCTCAGGCCCTATTTTTAGTCCTTTGTTATCTCATTTAGTATCAAATGCAAATGAGGACTGTGGCAGGAACTCAGCTCTGGGACCCCACAGTGGGTATAATTCCCACTAATTGCTCCCAATCTGGCCTCCTATGCTTCACTGCTTATTGCTTGTGCCTGGATTTGCTGCCTGGGAGAGGGGGTGAGTGACCATATCACAGTGTGAGTACTAAGGACAGACAAGCCAAGTGAGTCCCTCCACTCAGGCCACCAAGGGGTGACATGGCTCAGGGTCTCCCAAGGCAGCCTTGCGGGCTGAGTGTTGGATGATCCATGGCCTGACGGCTACGGCTCAGTTGTATCTAGATAGTGTAGCTGCATCATTGTTTAGGAATCCGAGTGTGGCATATTATATGCATCTAATAAGAAAGCTCCTATGTGCTTAGACTGGCGGGAAAGGCTTGCTTCTTTGTGACCCCCTCAGGCACCGCTTCCATGGATCAGGCGAGGAAGTCCTGCCCATAAGCAAAGATGGTGGGGTGCCCTTAGTTCCCAAAGATGGGGAGATCTGCTGCCGAAGAGATGGGCCTGTCCTCACCCGAGAGCAGTGATGGCGAACCTATGACACGCGTGTCAGAGGTGACACGCAAACTCATTTTTTTTGGTTGATTTTTCTTTGTTAAATGGCATTTAAATATATAAAATAAATATCAAAAATATAAGTCTTTGTTTTACTATGGTTGCAAAGATCAAAAAATTTCTATATGTGACACGGCACCAGAGTTAAGTTAGGGTTTTTCAAAATGCTGACATGCCGAACTCAAAAGGTTCGCCATCACTGCCCTAGAGGCAAGGGCGCCCTGGGCACGGGCGCTGACATTGCCCTGGAGCGCATCCCTCCGTCTTGCTCAGCCCTTGCGCAGACACGGTGATCAGGGACGGTCTGTGAGGAGTGCCCTCACCGAGCGCCCCCGCGAGGCGGCGAGAAATTGATTCCAGAGCCTCGGAAACAGTCCCCGGGCAGTGGCAACGCTGTCCTAGTCCAGACTCTGTGAGAGCAGAGCTGTGTTCTGTTTGGGTCCGAGGCAATGGTTGGTTTTACCTTCACCACAGGCTCTCCTGGTATAAGCACCAACCTATCTCGTTCCCTCCAGGAGCGCCAGTTGTGTCCAAAGTTGCACTTACAGATGCTTCCCAAATGGCGAGGGTCTTCCTTGTGGAACCTTGATCCACTCCTAACTACCCACCATTTTCACTTTGAAACACGTGGGAGAATCATTTTTTTAAGATGTTAACCAAGGATTCTCTTGCCGGGAGCCAGTTCCAGCATGTCATAATTGCAAGAGTTTCATCAAAAGGTTGATGGAACTTGGGGACTCAACAAGGGCTGAGTCACACATGTAGTCACCTGTTGGGAATGGCTGATGGCATTTCCCCAAACCTGAAAAGGATGCGTTAAATTGATTGTTGGCTGCCAGACAGCTCAGGGCATCTTAATCTACATGTTATTGCTTCCTACTGACCAAACACCTGAACAGCTGTAGGCAAGTTCTTCCAATCTGATAATGGACTCTAAATGAAACCCTACCCTTTGAAGTGTATATCTCCACCTCCCCTCAGGACAATTTGTGTTAATAAAAAGCATGGGGTCGCCCTAACCGGTTTGGCTCAGTGGATGGAGCCTCAGCCTGCGGACTGAAAGGTCCCAGGTTCTATTCCGGTCAAGGGCATGTACCTTGGTTGCGGGCACATCCCCAGTAGGAGTGTGCAGGAGGCAGCTGGTCGATGTTTCTCTCTCATCGATGTTTCTAACTCTCTATCTCTCTCCCGTCCTCTCTGTAAAAAATCAATAAAATATATTTTTTAAAAAGCACGGGGTCCTGAGAAGAGGAGGACTTAGTTTCTTTTAGCTAAGTCCCTCTGAGACCCAAATGACTTTCAAAATTATGCCTTGTCTCTGGACTCTAAGTTACCCACAGCCCCTTCTCCAGATTGCCGAACCCTTCTTAACGCTGGAACAAGAACCCCAGCATTCTCTGTCCCTCCTCGATCACGGAGTCAGTGGCTTCTAGCGCCTCAGAGGGGGACCAGGACGGCATGTGAGTGGGCGCTACTGGGGAGGAGGGCTTGGAAATAGCGGCATGACCGAGCAGTGCGACTGCAGGAGAACGGGCAGACCCCAGCAGGCACGCTGCACGGACAACGGGGGACAGTGGGACAGGAGGGCGCGGGTAGCGGGAGGTGCCAGCGGGGCAGGGGCACTGACTCAGGACCAGCTCCACCCTCTGGCGCTTGGCCCTCTGCCCCCAGAAGGAAGGTGTCCCCCAGAAAACAACGGGGGCCTCTCTGAGTCGCTGAGGTGTTTCCACCACCCACAGGAAATGCGGCTTGGGGACCAAGGTCAGCTACAGAATCGTCCAGAAAGCTGTTCCTCGCACCCTGATTGGGGGACTGAAATGCTTGGTGCGCGCTGTCCTCATTCAGATGTCAGCCATGAAGCCACTGTACCTCGAGGCAGCGCTGTGGCTCCCAGAGGAGAGGCAGGAGAGGGGAGGTGGCTTTCGGAAGCCACTGCTGGTTTCTATCGATGGGGCCTGGGACCAGAATGACGTCTGGCCGAGGGAGAGGGGAGGTGGCTTTCGGAAGCCACTGCTGGTTTTCTATCGGTGCTGCCTGGGACCAGAATGACGGGAGCTGAAGGGGAGGAGAGCAGAGGGAGGCTGCTGCCAGAGACCTCTCTAGAGGTGAGTTCTGGAGAGAACCAGATCTTTTCCTGGAGAGGGCGGCCCCGGGACAGAGGACTGTGAGCCAGGGCGAGCTCAGGGGCAGCGGGCACTGAGTCTCCCCGAAGCTGGCGGTCAGGGCCGTGGCCTCGGGAGCCGGCCCTCATTAGCGTCTCGGTGCGGAGCAGGACTGGGAGAGCTTAGACACAAGGCGCGTCCTGACCGACTCATTTCCACGGAGTCCTAGCTATCGGGGAGCTGTTAGTAATTACCCGCTCCGCTTCAGCCCGGGCCTGTATCCGCAGCAGTAATGAGGCTGGCGGCCTCCCTGGCATAATAAACAGCACGGGACGCCCAGGGCACGGCTTCCTCTCTCTAGGGCACCTCGGGGCTTCAAGGACACGGAGAGGCTGGGTCCCAGGCGAGCTCATGGCTTCTGGGAAGCAGCAGAGGAGCAGCAGCGCGGAGGGCCTTTGGCCTTGACGGCTCTGTGTTTGGAGAGGAGGGATGGGCTCTCATGACCAGAGCCAGGCTCGGCGCTAAGTGCTCCGGTGCTTGTTTACACTCACCGCTGCCTTGCCAGCCAGGGCCCTGCCGCCGCTGACAGAGGAGAAAAGGGAGGCTCCGAGGAAGTGGGTGGTTTGCCGGTGGGTTTAGGACGGAACCGAGTGTCGGGTTGGGATGGAGGCAGGTCCTGGGCAGGAGGCACGGAGCCTTTCCCGTTTCCTGTGTCTTCAGGCTGATGAGGTGGCTGTTCAAGGAGATAAAGGCACATGGTCGCAGGTCCTCCTGTCCCACACGAGGAAGGAGAGAAGAAAGACCCCGATGCAACCTAACATGCGCCTGTCCAACAAGCTCCTGTTCACCTGAGCCCCTGTAAGACCCAAAGCTCACAGCCCGAAAGCGCAGCAAGCGGCCCTCAGAGCCACACGCACAATATCCAGGCAGGAGAGTGGCCTTTAAGATGAAATAGCTAATATGATTTTTTGAAAGGAAAACCAGAAAGTAACCATTTGCACCAATGATTGGAAAGATGGTAGAATTCTGGAGGATTTTTGTGTTGTACAATAAAACTATTTTTAATCTAAAATGATCTCTGAAACAGTTATTATTTATTTATTTATTTATTTATTTATTTATTTATTTATTTATAGCAACCATAACAACTCTTTCCTAAAAGCTCAGCTGTGGATATAAACCATTTAAAAGAGAACGGAAATGAAAGGCAACATCTTCGATTTTATGAGATAAGCTTAAAGCCAGATTCAGGAAAAATAACTGTCTCAAATTCGTTAGTCATTAAACAAGTAAAAATTGAAAATAAATGATCATTGACGTCAAGAATTAGGAATAGAAGGTCAAGCTTTCCTTATGTTTATTTTGTTGGCCTTCTATTCCTAATTCTTTTTTAAAAAATATATTTTACTGATTTTTTTTTTTTTTTTTTTACAGAGAGGAAGGGAGAGGGATAGAGAGTTTGAAACATCGATGAGAGAGAAACATCAATCAGCTGCCTCCTGCACACTCCCCATTGGGTATGTGCCCGCAACCAAGGTACATGCCCTTGACCGGAATCGAACCTAGGACCCTTGAGTCCGCAGGCTGACGCTCTATCCACTGAGCCAAACCAGTTAGGGCTATTCCTAATTCTTGATGTCAATGATCATTTATTTTCAATTTTTACTTGTTTAATGACTAAAGAATTTGAGACAGTTATTTTTTCTGAATCTGGCTAGAATATCTAAGACCTATAAAAATTAATAGCTACTTCCAAGCCCCAATTTTATAAAGAGACCAGTGAAATAGATGAACCACTGGGAAGTCTAAGAAAATAAGCAAAATTCCGAATGGAAAGGGAATCAGAAATATAGAATTAGAGAATATTTTTAAAGATTTATCAAAGGATATACTACAATGCAATGCAAATGAATTTGAAAATCTGGATGAAATGAATTTTTTTCAATGAAAATACAAATGAATAGTAAAACTGACTAAAGAAAGAAGGGGAAAATGTAGATGGAAGAAAGAAATAGTAAAAGTAGTAAGCAAACAAACAAAACCCTAGTTTCCAGAAGGTTCCATGCTCAGACAGTTTTATGGATGAGTTCTTTCAAACATATAAGGAGTGAGTCATTTCTAGATAGACTACTTGGATAGGTAGAGCAGGTAAAAAGAAGAAAAGTTCCTCAAATTGTTTTATGAAGTTAGCATAACTGGTAGCAAAATCTAATAAAGGCATCACAAAAAGAATATTACCAACCAAACTTCCTTATGAATATTGATGTAAAATTCCTAAATAAAGTTATCATTAAATTGATTCTATTATTTTTTTGGTAAATCCACACTTGAGGATATTCTCCCATTGATTTTTAGAGAGAGTGTAAGGGAGGGGGAGAGACAGAGAGAAACATTGATGCGAGAGAGACACATCTATTGGTTGCCTCCTGCATGCACCCTGACCATTGCCTGAGGTATGTGCCCTTGACAGGTATCAAACCCAGGACCCTTCAGCTGCAGGCCAACACTCTATCCACTGAGCAAAACCAGCTAGGGCCATTAAATTGATTTTAATAAAGTCAATTTGAATATTATACTAAAAGTACAATAAAACATGACCCAACAAGCTTAGTCTTATAATACAAGGATGGCTTAATATCAGAAATATTATAATATCAGAAAAAATTTGATTGCATCAATAAGTACAAAGAGGAAAGCTAAATGATCAACTCTGTAGATTTTATGTATTTAAAATATGTGATAATTGCTGGGCTGGTGTGCTCAGTGGTTGAGCACCCACCCATGAGCCAGGAGGTTGTGGTTTGATTCCTGGTCAGGCACATGCCCAGGTTGTGGGCTCGGTCCCCACAGGAGGCAGCCAATGATTCTTTCATCACTGATGTTTCTATCTCTCTCTCCTTCTACCTTTCTCTCACTGAAATCAATAAAAACATATAAAATATTAAAAAAAAATGTGATAATCATTAATATTCATTTTTCTTAACAAGCCCAGGTAAAATTGGAATAAAATACAGTTCCTAATTATGATGAAGAATTTCTATTTTATTTTATTATTTTTTATTTTTTTCTCAGGCCGGGCAGGGCAGATGTAGTGGTTACTAGCTCAGAGCCTGGAGTTTCTCACTAGCTGGGTGATCTCGGGAAGTCACCTAGCCTCCTCTGTAACGGGACCCTAACCGACCACTGTCTAGGGTTGGGGTGGAAGTACAATGGGCTGTGCCCGGTACAGCACTGGACGCAGTGTCTGGCCCATCGTCAGCACCGGGAGGCTGGGCTGCTAGAAGGTTAGTTCCGGGAGGCAGGCCTGCTTGTCTCTTGTCCACGCTGCACCCCAAGCACCCAGGTCACACAGAGATGCTAGAAAGATATTCATAAATTAATGAAAAGGGAGCCATGGGTCCAGCTTCCCCTTGTTTGTCTCTTCATCAAAAGTACATGATGCAGAGGATGTCATCCTGCAGAGGATGTCAGGGAGCCCCCGAGTTCGAGGCCTCACCAGCGATGCCTGTCCAGTAATCCCTTCACTACTGCCAGGCAGGTGCAGGGCGGCGGGGACAGGGCCCCTCCTGCCACCCGGGGCCCTGTTGCTGTCTCTCTCACCCTTGAGGTTGGGGTGGGGGGTGCTCTGGCCCCAGTTGACCCCATGCTCTGACTCACACTGGCTTCTGAGCCCACCCAGAATGACTTCCCCAGCCGCTGGGTCCTGCACCCGGGCAGGGCCTGCCCCCACCTTTTACTCTTGGCAAATGGGACCTTCCTATTTCTAAGAAAATGGCTTTAGTTGGTAATTATCTCATGTCTTTATTTAGCATCTTTCATCAAAGTGCCTGCAGCACCCAGCTTGTTAAACTGAATCCTCAGAAGGTGCTGGGACTTCAAACATGCCCCCAGCTCATTGGGGTGCCTGCAGGCTCCTAGTGTGAGCGCTCTGAGGTCAGCGCAGGGGTCTGCTGCACCTCGTGCTCCAGGGTCGGGTGTAAGGGGGCGATTGACCTTGGACGGCTCCACTGAGAACCCCAATGTGCCCCACTCTGCCCAGGGCTCTGAGGAAGGGGTGGGGGCAGGGAGAGGTTAGTCCTTGTTTTTTCCCCAGGGCTGGGCCCCCTTCACAACCTTCATTCACTCACCACTCATCTGACCATATTTACTGAGCAATGATGGAGTGTTGGGTTCAACATTCTTCCCATGGCTGCTTGTAGGAGCAACGGGGAACTCCCTACCTTGCATTTCCTCCCAGGTGGAGTGGAAATCTGATTTGTCCCTCTGCCCCCAGCCAGCCCAGGCTCTCCCGGATTCCTGAAACTGTTACTCATAAAGACATGCCTAGCTCATCTTTCAGTCCCTGTACTGGACAGGGTGAGAGGATCGGGGACAAGCAGGGGTGTGG
>NW_005370773.1:297960-306269 GCF_000412655.1 Myotis brandtii | reverse complement strand
GGAGAGAAGGAGAGAGGGAGGGTGGGAGAGAGAGGGAAAGAGGAGATATTTCTTTCAATGAACTGGCTCATTTGTTTGTGGAGGTGCAAGTTCAAAATCCGAGCCAGCAGCTGGAGACCCAGGGAGGAGCTGCCGCCTGATTCCAAAGCCATCTGCTGGCGGATTCCTTTCTTCAAGAACTTCTATTTTAAAACAACATCTGCATTAAATCAAAATCAAAATACTAGATAAAACCCTATATGGTCAAGGGCAAAATGACGCCTATTATAATTCCAAGGTCATCAGTATTTATACTGCCAAGCTTTTAAGCAAAGGTTTTCAAGGACAGTATCTAGTCCAGCCGTGGGCAAACTACGGCCCGCGGGCCGGATCCGGCCCGTTTGAAATGAATAAAACTAAAAAAAAAAAGACTGTACCCTTTTATGTAATGATGTTTACTTTGAATTTATATTAGTTCACACAAACACTCCATCCATGCTTTTGTTCCGGCCCTCCGGTCCAGTTTAAGAACCCATTGTGGCCCTCGAGTCAAAAAGTTTGCCCACCCCTGATCTAGTCAGAGATGGTCTAAGAGGTGGCATCCTCTGAGCATGCTACCACTTGGTGCTTCTTCAAATCGAATTTAAAAAGTTCAACACTTAAATTAGATAAGTTGTATGTGCTTGTTGAAACAATTCAAATGATTGATGTAATTCAAGCATTTAAAATATAATAAACAATCTGATCTTCCCCTCTACAAACTAATATTCCTAATAGGCATCGTTAAAAGGTTGTATATTCCATATTTTCCTTTGCTTATATAAACATATGGAAATATATAAGTGCTTATGTAAGCTCCCTTTAAAAAAGCGGGAAATACAAAATATAGTTTTCTTTAGCTTGCTTTTATCAGTTACCAGTTTACCACTGATACCCTTCCGGTTAACGCAAAGTACTCGACATAATTAAAACCGACGTTCATTAAACATTTGCTTGTTCAAGGAGTTAAAAAATTGCAGTGGCTGAGCGCTGTGTGGGGCGGAGTGGAAAAGGAGCACTATGGACAGTAGTCTTCAGCCTCTTTGTCCACACCGCAACAATTCAGCTCTGGCCCTGAACTTGCATGCTCCATTAAGCAAAATAACATCCTGTCATGATGTGGGCCCACCCTCCTCAGAGAGTAGTTTAACGACCATCTATTTGTTCCTCAAGTAAGCCTCTTGTGGGCCCCACTTCTCCTTTACCAATGACTCAGCATATTTCTTCAACTGCATAAGAACCTCGTTTGAGAGGAATTTTGGTGAATACAATGTTCAGTGACATGCTAAGCTTTCATTGATACCTCAGATGCGTGTTTAGGTGTCTTGCCCCATAATCTAGCACTAAATCCACTCTGAGCTAGGGGGTGGGAAATGCCACAGTGTGTGAAAATTTGGCACAATATTTAGGTAGGGTAACTTGTGCATCAAAATTAGAATACAATTTGACCAGGTAGTTTATCATAACAAATATAAATGAATACATTTATAATATAAATAAAATAATCAGGGCTATGGGCAAGCTTTTCTGGACAAGGATGTTTACCACCAATGTATTTATAATATAAAAAAAATTGAAGATAATCTTAATGCTCATCAATAGGAAATATGGTACATTCATGCAATGCAGTTCTATGTGGTTGCTAAAAATAAATTTACAGGAAAATGTTATCTGAGGAAGATAGTTATATGTGGTTATATGAAAGATAAGATTTTGAAATACAAAGTATTATACAGACACACAGAGAAAATATTGAAAGAGTATTTGCAGAGTTCCTCACTTTCATACCTCATGTTTTGCTAGAGGCATTTGGGAGTTGGCCCTCTGAAGGTGAAACAGTAGGCTCACCGATTACAAAGGATTCCTATTCCCAGAGAGCTGACAGTAATAAAGCTCCCGGCTGTGGCTGCTACACCTCTCACGTGGATGGGGACCTGCAGAGGCTCTGCCTGGACCAAGGGCAGGAGGAATTGACGGGAAGGACACTGCGCCTCCCCGTTCACTCAGTGGTGTTCCCTGAGCACCTACTATGTGCCAGTGCCTCTGCTGGGCACCAGAGACATACCAGGGAGTCAACCAGATGCATGTCTTCTTCCCATGTAGCTCAGGGCCAGTGGGTGGAAAAGCTTAGTGAAATAATCACCTGGATGAAATGCCCTCAAAGAAAAGAACACAGCCATGTCTCCCCCCACCCCCCGCAGGGACAACGGCGGGGGGGGGGGGGGGGGGGGGGGGGGGGGGCAATGACTCTGAGCTGCTCCCCTGACTCGGGCCGGCTGGCTGCCCTCCTCTCCCTGGGAGCCAGGGCTGGTGGGAGCCAGGCCCCAACCTCAAACCTCCTGCCTAACCACACATCGGAGGCGACCATCGAAGCGCTGCTGTTCCTGAGCTCGGTGCTCAGAATTCCTCAGAAGAGTGTGCTGGGATGGCTGGAAGGAACTGCTGGTGAACCCTTTGTGGAAGGGCGACATGCCAGTCCTCCCTCATCACCTCAGAGGCAGGGGAGAGGGGGGCCTTTGCTGACTGTCCTCCCGCTGCTGCCCGGCCGGCCTAGGGCAGTCAGAGGGCTCCCTGCCGCCATGGAGGAGGCGGGGCAGGAGGGGAGGAGCGGCCTGGCCAGGAGAGAGGCCTGGGATGGCCCGAAAGCCTTCCAGTTCCTAGACGTCCGGCAGCCGAGATGAATCCGTTTGTTTAGAAATGGAACTGGTTGCCAGCGTTTAAAAACTGGGCGATTTGATTTAAAAATCCACATCTCTACCCCTTTTTGAAAATTCACAGGATTCTGACTCTACTGGTCCCACAGCTCCCTCGTGCAACAGATTTCAGGAGCCGCCTGGCCCTTTCGTTTGCCTCTGACTGTCTTCTGCTGCCCTCCCAGGCCCTGTCCACGCCACCTGGCTGCACGGACTGCGGGGCGCCACTTGTCACCAGCGGCGGCCCTGCCCCACCAGTGGGCGCCCTGCCCCTGCTCTCGCTCGCGGTCTGGATCTCTGAGTTAGGTATTTTGACACATAATATGCAGCTTGCACAAAAGCCATATTTTAAAAGGCCAAGGATCTCTTGTGTCTCCATATATTAGCACTGCTTGTTTCTGGCTGTGGCATTATGGTTGAGTTTTATTCCTTTTGTGATTTTTTACATGAACTGATTTTCTCTCAGTGAACATGCCCTTCTTTGTCAGAGAGCAGGGAAGATGCAGATCCATGTTACATGAAGAAAGAAGGAAACAGGCGCCTTGAGGCCTGGCGGGCGGGCCCAGGCTGCGCTGTTGCAGGGGAGAGGCTGGCAACAGGCAATCGGAGGCCAGGAGGCCGGGAGTGCCCAGAGGGGCCCTGTCACCACCGCCTCTCACAGCCTCCTCCAGAAATCACAGTGCACAGCGCTGGGCTCGGGAGCTGGGGAAGCGTGTACGCACAGGGCTCACTGCCCCGGGAATGAGGGCTGAGGGCTGCTTTCTCTCAGTGAGAGGCAGGGAACAGGCTGGGAGCTGGGAGAAGGGCGATGAGTCGCCACGCTGGGCTAGGGAATGCCAGGCCCATTAGGGTCGCGCTGGGGAAATCTACGTGGGGAGCAGAAACCCGCAGAGGCAGCCCTGACCGGGCAGGCACAGGCCGGGGCCGGAAGGGGAGGGTTGGGTGCTGGGGGCGTGGTGAGTCCGGCTGGAAGCGAGGTGGGCGAGCGGTCTCACTAGCCTTGGAGCAGCAGATGGTGTTCAATTGTAAACTACAAGCCCTTTCGCATCTCGCTGTCTTCATCTGTAAGGCGAGGATCACAACACCTTTTCACAGGTTATCGTGGGAACGCAATGTGTGACTTAAAGAAAGTTAGTTTTCTTTTTCTCAAGAGAAGTCATTAGTCAAGCCCTCACTTCGACCTGCAGAGGGCAGACCCCTGTGCTAGACAGAAGGACAAAAACAGCTCCACGTTCTGTACTATGTACCTCTTTTGACCGCACCATGACCCCATGAGATGAATATTGTTATAATAACTTCATTTTTTAACTTCTCATTTTGAAATGAAATTAGACTCACAGAAAAGTTGAGAAACGGTGTAGAGAGTTCTGTATCCCTTCACTCAGCTTCCCCTGATGTTAACCCCTCACATAACCATAGTCCTATTTTCAAAACCAGGAAGTTAACCCTGGGACAGTTCTGCCAAGTAACCCACAGACCCCACGATCCCACAGTGTGCCCTGAGGCCCTGTGCCTGCCCCAGGACCCCACGCCGCATTTAGTGTCTTTAATTTCTTCCAGGTGGTGACAGGTCCCTGTCTTCCATAATCTTGACACTTTTGATGAGCACTTGTCAGTCATTCTGTAGAATGTCTCTCAGTCTGATGTTCTCCGATGTTTCTCATGATTAAATTAAAATGTTCTATTCTGCATTCCGGCAAAAAGACATAGAAGTGATGTTGCATTCTCAGTGCATCCCTCTGGGTTTGTGATGTTATTGTGCCTCTAGTACCTTTTTAGAAAGCAGATGCCTTAGCCCCGGTGAGTGTGGCTCGATTAGCAGGAGCATTGTCCCGTGCACTCCAAGGCGCAGGTTCGATTCCCAGTCAGGGCACATTCCCAGGTTGTGGGTTTAGTCCCAGTCGGACATGTGCAGGAGGCAGCTGATCGATGTTTCTCTCTCACATTGATGTTTCTCTCTCTCTCAAATAAAAACAAACAAACAAACAAACAAACACCCAGATGAGTTAGAGTTTGGAGAGTAAATAACTCACCTGAGGCCCACAGCTTAGAACCAAGCAGAATCCCAGGCCACATAAAAATGGCTCTGGGAGCAGGAGGGGTACAGATGTTGGAAACACAGCACTGATGTGTAGGGAGCTGGCACAGCACCTCTGGGGAGGGCTGCTCAGCTGAGCTTCCTGTGGCCAGATCTTCCAAGTTTATGAGAGCAACCAGGAATATGGGTTCCCATGTGACAGAGCCTGATTTCTAATATTCTCCCCAGTTTCATTGAGATATAATCTATAATAAAAGCATAATATGCAAATTGACCAAATGACTGAACTGCAGAATGACCATCTGGGTGACCTTCTGGACAACCACGCTATGACATGCACCAGCGCCAGGCCAGCCAAGGCGGGTGCGATGCGATTGGTTGGGGGCCCTGCCATCGCCCCATGATTGCCCCACAGAGGGAGGCCCGGGCCACTGGCCAGCGACCCTATGGCAGGTGTGTGGGGCCGGCCAGCGATCGCCCTGCAGAGGGAGGCCCAGGCCAGCCAAGTGATCATCCCCGATGCCTGTTGCCCACGGAGGGAGGCGACCAGTGGCAGGGGAGGGGGAGGCACAGTGGCACAGAGGACAAGCAGTGGCAGCGGCAGGGGCGGGGCCAACTGCCAGCAGCTGGGGGAAGGAAAGCCATGATAGGCCCTGATCGCTGGCCAGGCCTAGGGACCCTACCCGAGGGGTCCCGGATTGTGAGAGGGTGCAGGCCAGGCTGAGGGACACCTCCCTTGCATGAATTTTGTCCACCAGGCCTCTAGTCTATATCTATAAAAGGCTAATATGCAAAGTGTCCCCTCAGGAGTTCGACAAGGAAACTGGGAGTTTGATTGCTCTCTATGATGTATGCTGATCACCAGGGGTGATGAGGAATGAAGGAAGGTCCCTGCCACCGGCAGCCGGTAGCCGGCAGTAGGCAGCCGAGGAAGGAAGGTTCTGGCTGGCAGCTGGAAGGCCCCAATGGGCCCTAATTGCTGGCCAGGCCCAGGGACCCTACCTGTGCATGAATTTCGTGCACTGGGCTTCTAGTTCACATATAACATTGTGTGAGTTTAAGGTGCACAACATGATTATTTAATACACGTATATATTACAAAATGATTACCACAATAAGGTTAGTTAGCGCATTCATCATCTCAGATAATTACAATTGTTTTGGTGTGTGGTGAGAAGATTTAAGATCTTCTCTCAGCAACTTTCAAGTATATAATACAGTCTTGTTGACAATAGTCGCCGTGCTGAGCATCGGGTTCCCAGGGCTTAGTGGTAGAGTTGGAGTTTGCACCCTGTGACCACACCTTCGCACTCCCCGCACCCTGGCCACCATCTTGCTTTCCGCTTTGGTAGTTTGTATTTTGTTTTAGATTCCACATGTCGTGAGATCATGCAATATTGTCTTCTCTGATTTATTTCACTTGGCATAATGCCCTCAAGATCCATCAATGTTGTTGCAAATGGTAGGATTTTCTTCTTTTTTATGGCTGAATAATATTCCATTGTGCATCTATATAGCACATTCTTTAAACCCATCATCTGTTGACAGATCCTTAGCTTATTTCCTAGTCTTGGCTATTATGGGTAATGCTGCAGTGAACATAGAGGTGCAGGTATTTGTCCAGATAGTGACTTCATTTCCTTAGGATAGATTCCCAGAAGTGGGATTGCTGGGTCATATGATGGTTCTATATTAAATTTTTTTTGAGGGACCTCCATACTATTTGCCATAGTGGCTGCACCAATTTACATTTCTGCCCTCAATGCCCGAGGGTTCCTTTTTCTCCACATCTTCACCAGCACGTACTATCCTCTTGTTGATGACAGCCACTCTAGCAGGTGTGAGGTGATACCTATTGTGGTTTCGATTTGCATTTCTCTGATGATGAGTGATGTTGAGCACCTTTTCATGTACATGTTGGCCAGCTGTATGTCTTCTTTAGAAAAATGTCTATTCAGGTCATCTGCCAACTTTTAATCTTTTTGCTATTGAGTTGTAGGAGATCCTTACATATTTGGGATATTAACCCCTTATCTGATACGTGGTTTGCAAACATTTCCTCCACTCTGTAGGTTGCCTCTTCATGCTGTTGATCATTTCTTTTTTTGTGCAGAAGCTTTTTAGTTTGATTAAATGTTAGAAATGCATTAATTTAAAAACCATTAGAGCAACCCTTTATGAGCCAAGCAAATCACATCTTTTGCTGGATGTGGCTCACGTATCAGCTCTGGGCAAGGAGAGCAGGAAGCGGAGAGACGATCTGGAGGTGAAGGAGGAGGAGAGAAGCCTGAAGGCCTACTAGCAGGTGAGGGCAGCACCCACGGGCAATTGGGGGGCGGGTAGGAGAAGGTAGAGATGCCAACACTGAGGAATACGGCCGAAAGGCAAGAGCTGTGTGGCAGAGACCGCCAGAGGCCCATCCCTGCTCCTGATATCCTTGGGGCTCACTGCCACTTGGAATAAAAGACCATCTTCCGTTCTCTCTTACAGAAAAGTATGGCCATTGGGATGGCAGGGGAAGTGTGTAGGGTTCCCAGGAAGTCTCCGTAAGAGGACAGGGGCACGTCCTCCTTCCTCCTGTCCTTCTGGCGCGTAGAGTATGGACGCAATGGCTATGCACAGGCAGCCGCCTCGGATCACGAGGGGATGGACTAAGGACAGTGGAGCATCAGGATGGAAGGGTTCTGGGTCCCTGGTAGGCACGGCGTTCCCACAGCAGTCCTGGACTCCCTGTCTCAAGGCTTCTGTTACTGCAAGAGGAAAATCCACTTCCGCATTGCTCGAGCCACTGATGTGCTGAGGGGCTTGGGTTGCATGCACCTTGCACAGAGAGTGAGGAAAGGCCATTTAGTGTGAGACGATCCAGACCGAAGTTCCCGCTGAGATTAAATCAGCGTTTCTCAAAGTGCTCCTTCTTCCCAGACACCACGGTCGCTGTGGGACCATGCAGACCCCAGGGGACCAGCCCCCAGTGGCGTTATGCACATTCCATAACAGCTTGTGATCTAACGGAAAGAAGGAATGTCCAGGGCGGGAAGGAGGGAGAGTACCGACCATTTATCTAAATCCAATTTGCCTGAGGGACGGCTGTTATGTGCCGCCCTCCTTGTAGGAGAGTTAGACATCGCTGCCCTGGGGAACTCGGGCAACGCAGAGGGACTTGCTGCCATCAATCAAATGTGAGCCACAGTGACACGCATCACTTCTCAGCAGAACCCATATGCCAGCACATGTGTGACTGTTAGAGGCAGCAGTAGAATATTAGAAACTATCTACAATTATAAGGACTATCAGTCCTGCTCTGTTAGCCGTGATGGTGCTATTCTGATTAGAGAAAGCACATTCTCACCTCGCTGGGAGTCATGCGCCCGTGCACACCGGGAGCTCATGTTGGAATGCAGCCCGTCCTCCTCAGACTGCCTGTCGTTATGGAGAGGCTTACCACCTCATGGCGCCTAGTCCTGGGGGCACCTGCTCTTCACGACCCCCAGCAATCCAGGCCCTTGGGCGCCCAGGGCGCTGTCTCTGTGATGCCCCCCCCCCCCCCCCCCGCCTGACTT